>NC_090257.1:43675201-43807701 GCF_037325665.1 Littorina saxatilis
TTATTTTCTGACTAAATCTCTTTGATGGCATCAAGACACACTTTTCCATTAGCTACGGCATTTCTTTGGAGAACTGCCCAATGCAGGAAAGCAAACAGTGACTTTGTGTCAGCAAGGCTAGTGCAGTCAGTCAGTCAGTCAAAGGGAAATCTAATACGAAGATGCTGATCTGGAGTCTAAAGGCAGAATGCAGAAAAGATTCAAAACTGATATCATCTTCTTCTTCAGACACTGATATCATCTTCTTCTTCAGACACTGATATCATCTTCTTCTTCAGACACTGATATCATCTTCTTCTTCAGACACTGATATCATCTTCTTCTTCAGACACTGATATCATCTTCTTCTTCAGACACTGATATCATCTTCTTCTTCAGACACTGATATCATCTTCTTCTTCAGACACTGATATCATCTTCTTCTTCAGCGTTCGACGGTTGTGTCCCTCATAATAAAACTAATATAAAAAAAAGTGAACAGTTATAGCCAATGAAGGGACAACTAAAAATCCAAACAAGAAACTAAGAGATCCGTTTGTATGGCCATGTTGGGTTTGATGCGTGCATGCCTGGTTTTCTCCTGTAGATGGGTGTCGGCACAGAAGGTCTGCCCGCTGTCCTCAGCCAACATGCTCCGTCTTCATGGCAGCTCAAATTTTTTATCGAGGTTCTTTCCTCTAGATCCGCCTTGTTTCGCCTAGGGGCTTCCGCTGCCTAGTTGATAGGGTCACCTCGTAGAGGATGTGGTCATAGACCACGCACGGTCGGTCTTGGGATAGGGAAACGTTATGCTAGTCCGGAGGGATTACGCCACAATGGCCACCTCGCGAAGACCCAGGGTCCTAGACTAGGGAGGTCCAAGGGGGAGCACCGGGAGGGCTACCCCTCTACCCGCACCTCCAACACAATCCCTTCCCCTGGTAGCTTCATCCCCAAGGAGGAAACAGAGCTACCTGCAACACCCCAAACTAAGAGATAAATAAAGCCCAATTAGTCAAACAAGAAACTAAGAGATAAATGAAGCACAATTAGTCAAACAAGAAACTAAGAGATAAATGAAGCACAATTAGTCATTCACTCTGTGTTTAGTTGTTGAATCTATGCAGACATGTCAGGCATCATGTGCAAGGTTCTTGGTTTTGTATTGTGTATGTGCCTAAGTCTGTGTGTTAATATAAGTGTTTGTATGTGTGTACGCATACAGAAAATCATGCACCTATAAAGTTGGTTGTCTGTTGAAAACCCCTCTCCCCCTCGCCCCTACTTGAACCCAAATTCGCCTTATCTGAAAGGAAATGCTGTATGTGTTATCAGTGATTCATGGAAAGAAAGCTGCTTGCCTTGGTCTTTTTCTTTCTGATATTTAGCTGAAACGCAATATTGGTTGGGAAGGAAAAAATTCAGGCAGAAATGTTATCATGCGAAGATCTGTAAGCGTAACGTCAACAACCAGAGGGTGGGAGTGTAGTGTATGAGCAGCCAGCCAATGGCGGCAACAGCTGTCACAGGCATTCTGTTTTCACTTGCCGCAACTCTAACTTTTCTGCTGAATGTGTGAGTGCAGCGGCCATGTCTCAACTTTCTATGTGATTTACCAAAGCCCATTATAAATGTGTGTTTTTTTCCCCAGTGGAATGGAACTTCAACTGTTTAAAACAGTGAAGAAATGTTATTTTTTTAACTTTCTGGCAAAATTGATATTAATTATAATAATAAATCACTTTTCTATAGCGCAAGTCCCAATTCACAGCTCCAATCATTTTACAACTCAAATAAACACCTCACACACTCACACACGCACACGCAAACACACACACACACACACACACACGCAAACACACACACACACACACACACACACACACTGTCACAAACTGTTCGTAGAACCAACATATTTTATAAGTTAAAAACGGGTGGCGGGGTAAAAAACGGTCATACACGTAAAATTCCACTCGTGCAAAAAACACGAGTGTACGTGGGAGTTTCAGCCCACGAACGCAGAAGAAGAAGAAGTTAAAAACGGTTGGTTTATGTTTGTTAGAATATGTGTTTGTGTGTCTCTGGCTGTTGTGTGACTGGCATTACTGAATACTATGATAACTTCACGTTATTACACATTGTTGTTGTGTGACTGGCTTTCTAGTCTGACGTGATCTATGTATTACTGAATACTATGATAACTTCACGTTATCAGGCCTAAAAAAACAAATAGGTGTGGTTACGGTAACCCGACCTACCCTATTGTTAGGGGCCGACCCTATAACTTTTTATTACATTTGTCAAAAAAACCACAAAAAAACAAGAAAACGAGTGCAGAAAACGCAATGAAAGCGAAAGCGCCCGAGTCGCACACTTATTTCCCTGTCAAGTAGGTTTAATGTGTACACATTAGAAAAAAAAGTTTAAAAAAAGTGATTGCCTACCATTTTTGGGGGCTATGTTACTGTAACCACACCTATTTTTTTTTTTGGCCTTACATTGTTGTTGTGTGACAGGGAATTACTATGATTACTAATGTTATTTCATAGATGTGCGTAGAGTGAACGTGATCTATTTATTACTGAATACTTTGATTACTACACGTTCTTACATTGTTGTGTGACAGGGCATTCCCGGCCCCGCTGGACCTCGAGGCCCCCCTGGTCTGGACGGCTGCAACGGTACTCAAGTAAGTCTGCACAGCGCCCCCCCCAACACTCACCCATCACCACCATCATCCTTACTTTTTGTCTGGTGTGGCTCTTCCACACTTTCATACGGTCCATGTATTTGAGCATTTGCTGTAACTTTGTAAGACAGGTTTAGACAAATATTGCTTCATCCCTTTGGTCTAAAACTTATTAAATGTTTTTACAATTAGAAACAGACTTTTAAACCATTGGACCCACCTCCGGGACAACCTGTGTCTGGCCTGTCTGAAAACACCCCCCCTGTTAGCAGGGTTCCCACAGGTCATGGAAAACCTGGAAAGTCATGGAATTTGATTTTTAATTTTCCAGGCCTGGAAAGTCATGGAATTCCAATTCAAGTCATGGAAAGTCATGGAATTTAACAAAAATAAGAAAGAAAAAAAATTAACCTTTGAAATGACAGGACCAGCAAACATTACCGATAATCTGACTGCGTAGCAAATGCTTGACTTGCTTGTCGAAGAGACACTGCGTAGAAACTGACTCAAATTCAGTGCAAAGCAAGCCAGTGTCAAAACTGGCAGTGACAAGACGTAAAAAGTTTGCGTGTTCGGAAATGGTGACCTGTGGATCTAGTCATGGAAAATGTTATTGAGCCTCATGGAAAGTCATGGAAAAGTCATGAAATTTTGTTTCTAAAAACCAGTGGGGACCCTGTGTTAGGGATTTTGCAGCCAGCGCAGTGAAGATACAGAGAGAAAAATAACTGGACCAATAGGGTGAGAAAGCAGGCTGTGCTATCAAGGCAGACAACCTGAAAAAAGAAGCACATCCACCAGTCGCTACAGTTATTTCCCCTGGTGTATGGTCTGTGGGACCAAGCAGTGGGGTAGCATCAGAAAGGTGCACTCCCCTGCAGTGTGCATCTTCCTCCAGTGTGCGGTGAGCCGTGAAGTGCAAGCAAGCGTGACAGCCAGGTAGTTGGGAGGATAAAGTATGCAATGCAAGGAAAGGGAGATCCAACTCTCCTTCTTCAGCCTCAGTTACTCCTCCACCAGCAACATATTAAGCTGTGGGGTTTTTAATCACTGAAGATTCAGGCTTTTCTGTTTAGAAATGATTTCCTTGGCTATAATTTAGATAAACAGCAACCGATCAAAAGAGCACTTGGTAGATAAGTTGTTTTTCTTTTTAAAAATGGGAGAAAATTATGATATAGGCTATAATTTGTATATTTTAATAGCAACCAATCAAAATAGTTCAAAAGAGCACAAAAGACAAGGTCATGTTATAAATAAATTGTTTTTCTTTTTTTATTTAAGTGGGGGGGTGGGGGGTAGAGATGTTTAGAAATGATATTATTGGCTATAATTTGTACAGATAGTAACCAATCAAAAGAGCGCAAAAGACAAGGTCAGGTGATAGATAAGTCCTTGCCATCTTAGCCTGCTGTGTGAAGACACATACAAGCCCCACAAAGCGGGTTCCACTGGCGCACAAAGCGGGTTCCACTGTCGCACAAAGCGGGTTCAACTGTCCCACTTTGAGACGGCACCTGTGGCAGGCCTCACTCTACATCTTTACCTCAGTGCACAGCGGTGAAATCAGCCTCTCCTGCAGCCAGTCTGTAGATATAGCTCTGCTCTCACACACTACGGCAGCACACACTGCCTCCAGGCACCACACACTGCCCCCAGGCACCACACACTGCCCCCAGGCACCACACACTGCCTCCAGGCACCACACACTGCCTCCAGGCACCACACACTGCCTCACCACACACTGCCTCACCACACACTGCCCCCAGGCACCACACACTGCCTCCAGGCACCACACACTGCCTCCAGGCCCCACTCACTGCCTCCAGGCACCACACACTGCCTCCAGGCCCCACACACTGCCTCCAGGCACCACACACTGCCTCCAGGCACCACGCACTGCACACTGCCCCCAGGCACCACACACTGCCTCCAGGCACCACACACTGCCTCCAGGCACCACACACTGCCTCCAGGCACCACACACTGCCTCCAGGCACCACACACTGTCTCCAGGCACCACACACTGCCTCCAGGCACCACGCACTGCACACTGCCCCCAGGCACCACACACTGCCTCCAGGCCCCACACACTGCCTCCAGGCACCACACACTGCCTCCAGGCACCACACACTGCCCCCAGGCACCACACACTGCCCCCAGGCACCACACACTGCCTCCAGGCACCACACACTGCCCCCAGGCACCACACACTGCCTCCAGGCACCACACACTGCCCCCAGGCACCACACACTGCCTCCAGGCCCCACACACTGCCTCCAGGCACCACACACTGCCTCCAGGCACCACACACTGCCCCCAGGCACCACACACTGCCTCACCACACACTGCCTCCAGGCACCACACACTGCCCCCAGGCACCACACACTGCCCCCAGGCACCACACACTCCCTCCACCCCTCTCAGATATATGTAGTCCTTATCTCTACTTTCTCCTAGCAACCACACCACACACTGCTATTCATCTTGTTCTATTTCTCCTAGCAACCACACCACACACCGCTATTCATCCTGTTCTATTTCTCCTAGCAACCACACCACACACTGCTATTCATCTTGTTCTATTTCTCCTAGCAACCACACCACACACTGCTATTCATCTTGTTCTATTTCTCCTAGCAACCACACCACACACCGCTATTCATCCTGTTCTATTTCTCCTAGCAACCACACCACACACCGCTATTCATCCTGTTCTATTTCTCCTAGCAACCACACCACACACCGCTATTCATCCTGTTCTATTTCTCCTAGCAACCACACCACACACCGCTATTCATCCTGTTCTATTTCTCCTAGCAACCACACCACACACCGCTATTCATCCTGTTCTATTTCTCGGACAGTGGAACCCCCTGTCAAGACCTCCAATAATCTAAAAACAAGTAGGTCTTAAAAAGAAGGGGGTCTTACAATGGGGGAAGTGTAAAGAGGTTGTGAAAAGAAACTATGTAAAATGAGGGTCTTGGAAGTGAGGGGGTCTTGAATTGCGGGGCCTTAAAAGGGGGGTTGTACTGTCAAGTAGTCCCTCTCTGGGCCAGGGCTGCTGGAAAAAAAGCTGGTTTGTATTGTCTTATGCCACAACCCTCGTAAAATAAATTTTGATTTGATTTGCTAGAGGAATTAACAGGGCACGCTGTGTGTTACAGGGAGACCCTGGTAACCCCGGCTTACCTGGCTTACCTGGTCTAGACGGTCAACCCGGCCTCCCCGGTCAGCCAGGTTTGAAAGGTGACGCCGCCATCGGGGCGCCGCTTGTCAAGGGACAGAAGGTGAGTTCATCGCTGACTTTAACACACCCTGTATAAATTGGATGTGTTTAGGCCAAACAAACATATATGTTGGTTAGGGTAACCCGACCGACCCTATTCCCGCCGACCCTACAAAAATGTTTTCATTTCTATAAATAATTTTTTTTTTTAAAACAATCTCTGGCACATTTTGTGAACCATACCTAGACAAAAAAAAAATAAAAACTTTTTTTCAAAAGTCGACCTACCGACCCTATTTTCATTGGTCATTTTACCAACATATATTTTGGTTTGGCCTTAGGGTCCTACAGTGAGTGTGTACAGAATCGCTACGTTGTCGTTACTGACATCACCAGTTAATGACTGGCAAAGGTTTAGACTACTGTACTGTGAAGACGGACAGAATCATTAAGTTCGTACTTTTCCTCCTACACACAGTCAGGGCACGTGTGGATTGAGACTCCACAAATTGTGCTGCGCTGGTTTCCTGGCCACTGAACACCCAAATGACAGTTTGACTGAACACAAAATGTACCTTGATTGTATGTTGTCCTATCCACTGAACAGCAGAGTGAAAGTTTGACTGAATACAAAATGTACCTTGATTGTATGTTGTCCTATCCACTGAACAGCAGAGTGATAGGTTTGACTGAACACAAAATGTACCTTGATTGTATGTTGTCCTATCCACTGAACAGCAGAGTGAAAGTTTGACTGAATACAAAATGTACCTTGATTGTATGTTGTCCTATCCACTGAACAGCAGAGTGAAAGTTTGACTGAACACAAAATGTACCTTGATTGTATGTTGTCCTATCCACTGAACAGCAGAGTGAAAGTTTGACTGAACACAAAATGTACCTTGAGTTATTGCGTGTTTGTATGTTTTTGTATTTTCATTTTAAAAGTGAATGAAATGGTGGTTACATTTGTGTGTGTGTGTGCATTGTGTGAGTGTGTGTGTGTGTGTGTGTGTGTGTGTGTGTGTGTGTGTGTGTGTGTGTGTGTGTGTGTGTCTGTGTGTGTGTGTGTGTCTGTGTGTGTGTGTGAAAACCAAAGTTGACGTTCAAATGTTATGTTTCAGGGTGAAGGTGGACCCTCGGGATTCCCCGGGCTTCCTGTAAGTCTCCACAGTTCATCACAATCTACAATCCCTCTTGTGCATACCACCCGTTCCTTCTCTCATTCACTCACAAACACCTTTGGATATTTAGAGAAGACAGGCTTGTTCCATGTGTGTGTGTCAGTGTGTGTGTGTGTGTGCGTGCATATGTGTGTGGGTGTGTGCTCGAATGCGTGTACATGGGTGCAACTCTGCCGGCTACACGCCGGCAGCCGGTTTTTGGTTTCATCGGCTGCCGATGTTTTTGTTCCAGGAGAGTTTTTGTTGGGCATTTTAAATACTTAAAAAGCTGGACCCCAACTTTTGCCGGTTTTTGGAATTTTCCAGGTTGCACCCATGCGTGTATGTGTGCGTGTCTGTTTGTTTGTTTGAATCATTTTACCTGCTGGATGTTATATTCTAGATGTAAATTAAGAATGTAAGGTTGATGATCATGTGTGTTTGATCGAGACAATGGCGTGTTGACAGGGAAGCCCAGGAGATGACGGACCCATCGGACCAAAGGGAGTTTCTGGACTTCCCGGCATTCCTGTGAGTACAGCTATGGTTTCACTCTTCCGTCTCAATAGTTTTTCCTTTTTTTTGTTCATGGGTTAAAACTCCCACGTTCACTCATGCTTTTGCTTGAGTGTGGTTTTACATGTATGATCGTTTTTACCCCCCCATTCAGGCAGCCATACGCCTCTTTCGGGGGACACTTTAGTATTGTTTTGTGTTATGTCTCAGGTCATCTGTGGAACAAACACCATGCAAGGTGTATCATCAAGCTGAATGAAATAACAATATTCTCTTCTTTTTGGATGAGATTTCATTTCCACTTGGCTAATTCTAGAAATATGCTCAACTTGTGTTGTGTCTTTCCTAACTCCCTTGCTCCCCCCTGCCCGACACAAGGCTAATTCAGGAGACTGAATCAAATTGTGTTGATTATTGTTCTGACTCTTTTGCTCTCCCCCCTGCCCGACACAGGGCTAATTCAGGAGACTGAATCAAATTGTGTTGATTATTGTTCTGACTCTTTTGCTCTCCCCCCTGCCCGACACAGGGCTAATTCAGGAGACTGAATCAAATTGTGTTGATTATTGTTCTGACTCTTTTGCTCTCCCCCCTGCCCGACACAGGGCTAATTCAGGAGACTGAATCAAATTGTGTTGATTATTGTTCTGACTCTTTTGCTCTCCCCCCTGCCCGACACAGGGCTAATTCAGGAGACTGAATCAAATTGTGTTGATTATTGTTCTGACTCTTTTGCTCTCCCCCCTGCCCGACACAGGGCTAATTCAGGAGACTGAATCAAATTGTGTTGATTATTGTTCTGACTCTTTTGCTCTCCCCCCTGCCCGACACAGGGCTAATTCAGGAGACTGAATCAAATTGTGTTGATTATTGTTCTGACTCTTTTGCTCTCCCCCCTGCCCGACACAGGGCTAATTCAGGAGACTGAATCAAATTGTGTTGATTATTGTTCTGACTCTTTTGCTCTCCCCCCTGCCCGACACAGGGCTAATTCAGGAGACTGAATCAAATTGTGTTGATTATTGTTCTGACTCTTTTGCTCTCCCCCCTGCCCGACACAGGGCTAATTCAGGAGACTGAATCAAATTGTGTTGATTATTGTTCTGACTCTTTTGCTCTCCCCCCTGCCCGACACAGGGCTAATTCAGAAGACTGAATCAAATTGTGTTGATTATTGTTCTGACTCTTTTGCTCTCCCCCCTGCCCGACACAGGGCTAATTCAGGAGACTGAATCAAATTGTGTTGATTATTGTTCTGACTCTTTTGCTCTCCCCCCTGCCCGACACAGGGCTAATTCAGGAGACTGAATCAAATTGTGTTGATTATTGTTCTGACTCTTTTGCTCTCCCCCCTGCCCGACACAAGGCTAATTCAGGAGACTGAATCAAATTGTGTTGATTATTGTTCTGACTCTTTTGCTCTCCCCCCGGTCAACCACAGGGCTGATTCAGGAGACAATCTCAAACTGTAATGTCTCTCTCTTAACTCTCCTGTCCACCACAGGGCTAATTCAGGAGACAATCTCAAACTGTAATGTCCCTCTCTTAACACTATTGTGACTAGCACTGCCACGGCGTTTACGTCCTGCCTGCCCAAGCTTGCCACCAAGAAACTTCCCAAAAATCAGTAACTGTAAAGAAATCTGTCTAGCAAGCTTGAATTAAGTCCAATCACCACCAAATTTTGTGTACTAATTCAAAAATGGATGCCCAGTTCAGTCGTGCTATTTATAAGTTTGTCACGCGATTTGTTTTAGCAAAGGGGGGTGAAAGGGGGATAATTTGTGTTTTTTAACGTTTTTTTGTGTGTGTTTTATTTTCTACTGCTTTTTTTAAAAGTTATTTTTTAACAGAACGTATTATAAATAATGTTATAACCAAACAAGGTGTAAAACCTATGAATTAGCTGAAATATTGTTAACATTGTACACAGAAATAAGGAGACAGTACAAAGAAAAAAACAAGCAAATAACGCATTCACTCACAGCATCCTGACTCAAATGAAACAAAACTGTAACACTCACCAAATGATGTCTAGGTAATCCATATTGAATATAAGTCACATTTTCACAACAAAGTACCAACTGTACACCTATGAACAATTCCAAAAGGATTTGAAGGCTCCAGCCATCCATTGTTATCAGTGCTGCCACGCCCCCATAGCTCCTGCACGATTCCGAGATACATGTTCGTCTAGCAGTATCACCGCCAACCACGTGTAGTTTGCCGACTCGTACTAGCAACAACGGGACTGTTTCTTCCTCACTTTCACTGCTTGTATCGCTTTCCTGAGGCGAAAACGATACGTCCGAATCATGCTCTACGGGATCCTCTAGGTCCAACATCCGGAGAATCTCCTCCCGAGACAAGGCTCGCCTTTGATTCATTTTTTTTCCTCAAAAACGCACACAAATCAGGCGGATTTGCAAATGGCAGAAGGGGACGCCAAGTGTATCAAGGGAAACAACTCAATTTATTTGCAAGCTTCAAAAACCGGGAAGCAATCACGAGTCGTGTACCCTCTATGGCTGGTACTGAAAAATGCGCGTCCCGTCCATGGGCGTGTCAGCGCTGGTACTGATTTATCAGTGTCCCGTCGCGAAAGTGTTAACCCCATTTTGTTCTCCTGTCCACCACAGGGCTAATTCAGGAGACAATCTTAAATTGTAATGTCTCTCTCTTAACCCCATTTTGTTCTCCTGTCCACCACAGGGCCAGCCCGGCTTCGAGGGCTTGAAGGGAGACAAGGGAAACAGCGGCATCAGTCTGCGTGGTGGGAAAGGAGATCGGGGCATGAAGGGAGAGAAGGGCCCTCCCGGGCCCCCCGGCGCCTTCAACGAGAGACCCACAGAGGTCATCATCGGGCCACCTGGTCTGCCCGGCAAGGACGGAGAACGCGGCGACTTGGTCAGTGTCTTTTCTTTTTGATTTCCTCCGTCGATCGCTGTTTCCCATTCAGTTGCTGTTGAATTACAATTTGTGTCTTTGCCCGTACGAAGAGGGATTAATACAGGTTAATTCAAATCGCCAAATAAAGTTGTTAACTTATTTGTATTTTTCATGGAAGAGAGAGAGTGTGTGTGTGTGTGTGTGTGTGCTTGCATGCGTGGAGAGATTAGTCCGTAGACTGACTTGGATCACTTAAAATTTGTGAAGTAATGGTCGTGTTTGTTGGTGGGAGATTTTGTGGGATTATCTACTGATGATGCGTAACGGGTGTATATGGTGTGACACGTTGATTAAATTTGACAAGTGTATAAGAACTAGCAAGTGTATAAGATGTGAGAAATGTATAAGAACTAGCAAGTGTATAATATGTGAGAAATGTATAAGAAGTATAGCAAGTGTATAATATGTGAAGAGTTTACAGGTGTGAAGAGTTTACAGGTGTGAAGAGTTTACAGGTGTGATTTGTTCTGTGCAGGGAATGAAAGGAGAGGAAGGTCCACGTGGATTCCCTGGAGAAATCGGAAGAACGGTCAGAAAACTGCTTTTCTTTTCTACCCCACCTCAATATTTACACGATAAAATAAATTTCTCAAATGAAGAGAACCATGAACTGGAAAACCGACACATGATAAACATATATAGCTATTCTGATGGACACGTGGGGGAATTCGGGGGCTGTGATTGGATGGTCTCACACATCCCTTTTCCGATCATCAAAGCATAACGCTACGAAAGTTGGCCATTTTTGCCGATATCCAAACGATATCGGCAATAACAAAGACGCATGGTTCCAGTTTCTTCCACGTGTATAAAGTACACGCATACCTCGCCAGGTTTGTTTCTGTCACTCTGTGACTAGTCGACAGACGATGCCATTTGCTTTGTGTGTGTTTTTGTTGTTGCTTGCTGTACATGACATACATTACGTGTAAAATCCAGTTCTTTAACAGGCAACAAACCTTGCAAATTTCCAGAAGCTGCAATCTGAAGCGGCGACCTATCTCGGATTCTAGCAGACGATCTCTTCAATGTTTAACAGAAAATCAGCAAACTCTCCTGTCGCATAGAACGTCCATTATATAGTGCATTGTTGAAATGAAGTTACTGGTCTGAAACATTTCGTCGTTTCTTCTGAGACAATCCTTGTTCTCTTATCATCTACAGATTTACCGCTGTCTTCACCACGCGAATTCCCAACAGAAGTCAGACTTTCGAACATACAATCTACGTAGGCAAGCATGATACGTCA
Source organism: Littorina saxatilis (assembly GCF_037325665.1). Taxonomy (NCBI): domain Eukaryota; kingdom Metazoa; phylum Mollusca; class Gastropoda; order Littorinimorpha; family Littorinidae; genus Littorina; species Littorina saxatilis. The sequence goes on from NC_090257.1 coordinate 43,686,979, forward strand.
TGACGTCATATGATTCCTAACATATTGACGTAATGCTAAACATCCGGTTATCTCGAGTTTTCTCCGTAATACATGTCCGTGGGTTTTTCAATGTTCGGTTATTTCCGTGGCTTCATGCGGAAAGGGAACCGTCGTCTGCAATCATCAACGACATGGACCATTCTGGTTCTTGTCGCTGACAAAAACATGATTCTAACACAGAATTTAATGTCAGAATAGCTATATAAACGCTATTGTGTTTTCATCGTAGCAATAGGGTCCGATATTTAGACTCGAACAAGTATAATGCGACTCGTCTTCAACTCGTCGGCATTATACTTGTCTCGTCTAAATATCGGGCCCTATTGCTACGCTGAAAACACAATAGCTGTTAATAAAACAGGTATAAACAATTCATGTAAAAATTAACTTTGTACGTTCCAGTCTATCAGAAAGTTTCTGCAGTAGGAATCAAGAAGAAGTACATGTAATGTGACATTACCTGTCTGGGGTTAAACATCTCTTTAAATTTGTGAGGTGCATAGAACTTTATTAGGATTTGAGCCATATAAATATCCTCATTATTATTATCATTATTGATATTTACTTTCAGGAGAATGAGAGCATTGTTATGAATACACAGAGAGTGGGTACAGTAGCTTTCCAGTCGAGTTGCTGAAAAGTAGAAGAGTTTTGGTACATTGACGTTGTGCAGCAGAGTTTTCATTTTGATCGCAAAGCTTCGTGTTGCAGGGTCCTCCTGGCCCCAAGGGCATGCTGGGAGAAAAGGGTGTGCCCGGCATTGCTGGACCTAGGGTACGTCTTGTTTCCTCTTGTACAGTGTGTGTGTGTGTGTGTGTGTGTGTGTGTGTCTGTGTCTGTGTGTGTGTGTTGTGCAGGGGCGGATGAGGGGGGGGGGGGCACAGGGGGCACGTGCCCCCCCCCCCCCGAAAAAAAGAAGAAAAAAAAAAGATTTTTCTATGCTGATTCTATGACCATTTCTAAGTTCAGATGGCACCATTTTGCTTCTTTGGGCAAAAAAAATTTCCGGGGGGGCATGCCCCCGGACCTCCCTAGCAAATTCGGGCGCTTCGCGCCCATCACATTCACTTTCGATTCAAAGTGCCCCCTCCCCCCTTACAAAGCAACTGATCCGCCCCTGTTGTGTGTGTGTGTGTTAGTGTGTGTGTTTGTGTGTTTGTGTGTTAGTGTGTGTGTGTGTGTGTTAGTGTGTGTGTGTGTGTTTTTCTCATGTGCTTTGAAAAGCTGTTTGGTTTTGCATACAGGGTGCAGAAGAGATGTGTCATACAGGGTGCAGAAGAAATGTGTCGCAGAAGAGATGTGTCATACAGGGTGCAGAAGAAATGTGTCTTTGAGTGTCTCACTGTGCTTCTGTATTGTTGTATCTGAATATAGAAAAGAACAGTTGTATTAATTATGCACCTTTTTCCCGCTCCTAGGGTAAACAAGGATTCCCAGGCACACCTGGTCTACCTGGTCTGAAAGTGAGTCACGCCCTGTGCACAATACCTGCTATTTTTCTACCCAGATAATATCAAGGCATTGTTGTTTGTTGTTAACTTCATATGATGCAAGGGTTAATCATACAAGAATTGCTTGGACCAACGAAGTTTCTCTTGGTATTGGTATACAATGCTACATTTTGATAAGTTTATCATCAAAACAAAGAGAAACTTCTTGAAAAAAAAGTGTTTAGTACGATTCTTACAAGAAGCTTAGCAGCACTTCGTGGAATCTTGGCTTACGTTTCACATAAACGTAATTTTTTTCATTGTGTTTGTAATCCAGGTATTAATTTCACACATGTGTACATGCTTTGTGTTATATTTGATAAGGACAACATTAATTGCATGATCTGTTTTATTTTGACACTGTTTACATGCTTATTGGTATGTTTGAGAAAGACCAATAAAAAGCATGATTTGTCTTACTATAACACTACACATGATTATTGGTATATTTAAGAAAGAAAACGTGAATTGTAAAGTGTGATTTATTTTTATACACATGACTATTGGAATATTTGGAAAAGAGAAAGTGACCGTGATGGTGTGTTGTCCACAGGGTGACCGCGGTATGGACGGTCTGCCAGGCCTGCCTGGCATGATCGGCATGAAGGGCGAGCGAGGTCTCAATGGTATGGACGGCAACTCCGGCCCTCAGGGGCCCCCTGGTCGCCCCGGGGTAAGTTCCATAGCTCTCACCTCTTTCTGCACAGATAACTTCTCTGTATCTCATCCTATGAAGCTGCTTTGACACACTCACACAAGCTGCACTGACACTAGCTGAGTGAACATAGGTCTGTGATTGTATACACACACACAAACACACGCATGCATGCACATCGTTTTTGCTCTGAAACCGATGATCTCTTCATATGTAATAAGGCCTCACTTTTATCATCTTCAAGTCAGCGGGTTGAATGGTAAGACTAACAGACCATTCTTTTACCCATACTTTGTCTTTTGCTGTCAGAAAACAATGATCATCACATGACAAATGAGCGGTAGCATAATGTAGACCGCCTGTTGACTCACACCCTCTCACCAACGGACGTTGCTTTGCACAGGGTCGCGGTTCGGTGGGAGAGCCAGGGCCCCGTGGTTTCACCGGCCCCAGCGGCCTTCCTGGTGACCCGGGCTTGCCAGGACTGCCAGGTGCTGACGGACCCCGCGGACCCCCCGGACTGGAGGGAGGGCGAGGTATCCCCGGTCAGCCCGGTCCCCAGGGAAGGGACGGGCCCAAGGGAGACAGAGGAGATTCCGGCAACTCAGGTAACGTCACGTCCACCGTTCTCTGGCTTTCTGCAGTCCCTTGGCTTGATGCATAACAACTACATGTTGGTGGTTAAGTGATACATGTATATGTACTTTATGCTGGTTCTCCACTGAACAATGGGAGGTGTCCTCTCCTCAGAGGGGACTCACGCTGCAGGTTTCTTTGTATGTGCAACAATATGCTTGTGGAGCATTATTGTCTGTCTTCAGATGTTGATGTGAATGAGGATACGATAGCTTTATGGATTGAATTGTGTGGCGAGTGTTTGTCCATGATCTGTCATTATCAAATGCTTGATCTGGCTTTTCCCTCAACTACAACTTACCGATCATCTCTCCAAGTTGTGTGCTAGGTGTATAGATGTGAATGCTGATTCCTTGCCTATCAACCCTCCACGTTGTGTGCTGCAGGTCTGCCCGGTCTGGATGGCCGCCCCGGCTTGCCCGGTCGCCCCGGACCCAAGGGAGAGCCCGGCTTGGAAGGAGAGCCTGGACTGACAATCCCCGGAGCACGCGGACCCCCCGGTCTGCCCGGCCTGGACGGTATCCCCGGCAGCAAGGGTGAACGAGGTTTTGAGGGTCTGCCCGGACCCCCTGGAAACTCGTCACAGGGTGTGCGCGGCCTGCCAGGCGCCACCGGAGACAAGGGTCAGCAAGGTTTCCCCGGTCTGCCTGGACGTGACGGTCAGCCTGGTAACCCCGGTGCTAAAGGTGGGTCCCTCTCTAGGGCTGACTTCTATATCTGCCTTTCTCTGTCTCTCTCTGTCTCTCTCTCTCTCTCTCTCTATCTATCTCTCTCTCTCTCTCTATCTATCTCTCTCTCTCTATCTATCTCTCCCTCCTCCTCTGTCTCTGTCACTCTCTCTCTTCCTTTCTCTCTCCCCCTCTCCCTGTCTCTCTCTGTCTCTGTCTCTCTCTGTCTTTCTATTACCTCTATCTCCTTAACACAGGCATGCAGTCCACTGATACAGCCGTTGGCAAGTGTCTGGCCAGGTTCTATGTTGGGAGCATTCTGGTCTTTAGAACATTGGGTATGCGTCTCCTCGTTTTGGAGACTTAGAACTTTACCTCAGCAGCAATTGTCTTAGCTGCTGGGAAGGATCTTCTGTCCTACAACAGGTTTTATTTTTTTGCTGAGCCCATCTGTTAAGTTAAAGCAGTGCAGTGATTTTGTTGTTTGAAATTAGGTTCAATGTTTTGTTTGTGACTGCATGCATGAGTACCCCTTACCTCCTGTCTCTCCTTCCACACAGCTCTGGGTCCTACAACAAATGATGGAAGTTGCCATTGCTCAAACCTTGTGACTGCGTGCATGAGTACCCCTTACCTCCTGTCTCTCCTTCCACACAGCTCTGGGTCCTACAACAAATGATGGAAGTTGCCATTGCTCAAACCTTGTGCCTGCTGAGAGAGAAGGCGTATGGTGCTGTTAGTGGTACCTGTTTTAAACCAATAGAGGGACTGTGCGCCATGACCTTACCTTGACCTGTGTGTTGCCAGGTGACTCTGGCGGCCCCTGTGATGCGTGCCTGCCGGGCTTCAAGGGAGAGAAGGGCAGCGTGGGACTGGACGGCCTGCCTGGGTTGCCAGGGCAACGCGGCCCGCCAGGACTGTCAGGTCTGAAGGGAGAGCCCGGTGACGACGGCGCTTCTGGTCTGCCCGGCCCCCCCGGCCTGCCTGTAAGCTCTGCTCTTAAGATAAGATAAGATAAGATAAGATAAGATAAGATAAGATAAGATAAGAAAACTCTATGTCCATTTTCATTTTACACAAACATTGACATTTTTCTTTTGACACCATCGCATTTCTAATAACACTAAAACACGATTAAAAAAAACTAATTGAACATAAATACACTACTAAGATCAACTTATTGCATAATCATTTAAATAATGAGCAACATGTATATATATCACAGTAACTTGCGCTCCAAAACACAAAGAATGCAAAAAGTTCCATGTTGCTTGTAGTGCTAAGGTCTGCCTGTAAGCTCTGCTCTTACCTGTTGCTGTGGTTTATTGTGCTGATGTCATGAGAAGCTATGGTTTTGGAAAGTGATAGTGGTATTTTATACTTTTACTTTGGATGGTTTACTTCATGATTTAATGTCACAGAGACTCCAATCTCAGTGTTCACCATGTTTAAAATGCTTTCTGTCAGCGCCAACTATAAGTTGACAAGTGTTTCATAGACAAGTGTTTCATAGACAAGTGTTTCATTGACAACTGTTTTATTGACAACTGTTTCATAGACAACTGTTTTATAGACAAGTGTTTCATAGACAACTGTTTCCTAGACAACTGTTTCATTGACAACTGTTTCATTATAGACAAGTGTTTCCTAGACAAGTGTTTCCTAGACAACTGTTTCCTAGACAAGTGTTTCATAGACAAGTGTTTCATAGACAAGTGATTCCTAGACAAGTGTTTCATAGACAACTGTTTTATTGACAAGGGTTATATAGACAAGTGTTTGATTGTAAGCCTGACTGTGCGTGTTGTGCAGGGAAACGAGGGTCTGCCAGGTCTGCCGGGAGACAGAGGTCTGAAGGGAGAAGCGGCGCGCCCTGAAGTCTTGCCAGGACCAGAAGGTGAGTCGTTTGGTCACAACCAGCAGTTCTCAAGTCTACCAAGTTTTCTATTTAGATACCTGAGAGATCTGTTTTAGACCTTGTGATTTCTTATTACCTCGTTAATCTAAATACCTTGTGTTTGCATTTTTGTGTGTGATCACAACATGTTAAGATCTAATCATGAGGGACTTATGAAAGTGTAAAAAAAAAAAAAATTTTTAAAACAACTAGGGACACAATCGTGTTTATTTTTTTGTGCACAAGAAACTAAAGTCAAAAATGCCTGTATTAGTAGCAATGTCGCTCAGCCTAGTTAGTTGTTTGAACAAACTGTCATTCCATGACATGCATATAAAGGTGATGTTTGGATGCATGCTCAACCCCATGTGTGTGTGTGTCAGGTCTGAAGGGAGACCTGGGCTCCCCCGGTTTACCTGGAGAACCTGGTCGTGGTGGTCGCTCCGGTCCACAGGGTCCCCCCGGCGCACCCGGTCTGCCCGGCAGCAAGGGAGACTTTGTAGGTCATGTGTGCTGGAGTATGGGGGGTGGGGGGGTTGGAGGGGGGTGTGTTGGGGGGGGGGCATGGTGAGGCATTGGGATATATATCACAGAAGTGACGACTGGGATAAAGGGCTGTTAACATCAAGGTTTTTGTTTTCATTGAAAAAAGATCATTTAGAAGTATTGGCTTGCAGTCGTTATGCTTGTTGTGGGGAGGGATATCATCTGAAGTTTCATGTAGGGTAGCTTTGATGTTGTTGGCAGTGCAAGAATGTTTCTTTTTCACACAGACCGTCTAGCACTTATGGGCTCCAAAGTAAGCTGTGGCCCAAGATTTAAGATGGATAATTTTGAAGAAATTTTGTTTTTATCTGCATGTTGTATGGTTGCAGCAGGAATGTTGTGGGTTTGCCAAAAGCTATTGTAGTTTTATGTGTTTCATAGTTAAACACGTGCACCAAGATATCCCAACTATCCATGATGCTACAGCAATGGTTGCTATGACAATGAACATAATGATGGTTGCTATGAACATAACGATGGTTGCTATGATGATGAACATAAGGTTGGTTGCTATGACAATGAACATAACGATGGTTGCTATGACACTGAACATAACGATGGTTGCTATGACACTGAACATAACGATGGTTTCTATGACAGGGCGAGAGAGGATTCCCTGGTCTGGATGGTCGTCCCGGTCGAGCGGGTGAGCCTGGTATCCCCGGTGAGCCCGGCGTGCCCGGTATTGGTCTGCCTGGAGCTCCCGGTGATCGCGGTGACCCCGGAATGAACGGTCTGCCTGGACTGCCCGGTCTGCCCGGATCCAAGGGAGAGCCTGGTAATGCCTCACTGTCTGCTTCGTTCTCAGCTCTGCCCGCTTTGCAATGCTTTGTCTCCATTTTTCTTCTCTCTTTCCTTATGATGTTTTGTAAAGCTCCAAATAATTCTTTGTTGTCTCTTCCTTTCTACATTTTGCTTCAGTCTTGTTTCTCACTTTAGAGCACGGAAGTTTCTACCTATTACAGAAAGAAAAGAGACCTTAAAAAAAAAAGAACCAGAACATGACTGTGACGTGTTTGAATTATACTACTGTTGATCATGCTCTTTCTCTTTCTTCATTGAAGTCAGCAGGTGCCTGTGTTGTACAGCTTTGGTTGAAGTGTTTATGCGTGTGTGTGTCAGGTCGTATCGAGGGAGGCAACTTCAAGGGGGAGAGAGGAGAGCGTGGATTTGACGGCGTACCCGGCAAGGAGGGTCTACCTGGATTGCCCGGCATGCCCGGCCTTAAAGGTACACTGTCACTGCTTGATTCTGTGTGTGTGTGTGTGTGTGTGTGTGTGTGTGTGTGTGTGTGTCTGTGTCTGTGTGTGTGTGTGTGTCTGTCTGTCTGTCTGTCTGTCTGTCTGTGTGTGTGTGTGTGTGTTTGTGTGTGTGTGTGAGTGAGTGAGAAAGAGAGAGAGAGAGTAGTTTTACAAGCAATCAAATACAATTATATATTCACCAGCTCTGTCAAGTCTGACGGTGTATGGTTAAGTGTAATGTTATCACTGAGTCTGGTCTGGGTGGAATGGTGAGAGAATGACCTAGCTGTAGCATAGAGGAGAATTTTGTATCATTCATTCAGTTTCATTTTACAGGTGATTCTGGTCTCCCTGGTCTACCTGGCAGGAAGGGGGAATTCCCTGTGTCGTGCAGTACAGTGTTATATGGTTCAGTGTTATATTACAGGTGATGCTGGTCTACCTGGTCTACCTGGCATGAAGGGAGACTCCGGTGAGCCTGGACTCAGCGGGGTACCTGGACCAAGAGGTAAGAGTTCTATCCCCCTGTATCCTCTGCCGTCTGTTCACAGCATTTGATGTTTTGCACAGCAGCAGTTCCAAGCAAAGCAAGTGGTATCAGTAGCCTAGCTGGCTATGTTCCTATTCTATTAACTTGGAAACAATGTATCTTTCTCAGCTTAAAATTCAGTCTCTACAAAGCTTCTTCTTTGAAGCACAGATAGGCTGTGTGTGTGTGACAGATGAACATTGGGAAATGCACAGCAAGCATAGGGCATGTATGATTGTATACTGTGGAACTAACATTTGTTTTTTGAAGATAGATCCATGGTTAGAATGGACCACATAGAAATGGAGTAGAGTTGGTATCAGGTACTGTTGACATTAAGTCTTCACTTCAAGCTTCAAGTGTATGACCTTTGACATTACAACCATTGTTTTACATGCTTTACACCCGTAACACAGGTACCTGAAACGCAACTTAACAGAAAGAGAAATGTAGAGTAGAGACAAATACCGTGTTTCTTTGTGTGACCAGGTTTGCCCGGCCCACGAGGAGAAAAGGGATTGGCCGGTCTGCCCGGCTCGCCTGGTCTGTCTGGTCTGAAGGGCGATAGCGGTCTGCCTGGTCTGCCCGGTCAAGACGGTCAGTTGCGATCATAAACCTCCGTCATCTTCTTTCACTTACCTGTATTTCTCACCTGTATTTCTCACCTGTAATTCTTACCTGTATTTCTTACCTGTATTTCTTACCTGTATTTCTTCCCAAAGATACAAGATCCGTATCCCTTCAGATATACCAGCCAAGTGTTTCACAACGTACATTTTGGAATCTTCAGAAGTTCTAAGTGTTTAAATATGTGATTTGGAGGTATAAAGATGGGTTTGGAAATTTTGTGTGCGTGTGTGTGTGTGTGTGTGTGTGTGTGTGTGTGTGTGTGTGTGTTTATGCTCTCTTTAAAAGATGAAAGAACTTATCTTCTTCATGGCTGCTTAACATACTTAGTATCCCATACTTTTGTTCATTGCTACAGGTAGCAACAAGTGTTTGACAGTAATGATGTTTATTTTCTTGGTACATGTAGCTACAGGTGTGTGACAGGTGTGAAATGTTGTTACAGGTCAGTCGGGTCTACCTGGTCTGCCCGGCGAGGCGCTGCAAGGTCGCCCTGGTCCCCGTGGAAACCCTGGAACCTCCGGTCCCCCCGGCCGTGGGGGAGAGCCCGGCGTCCCTGGTAATGCTTCTGGGTTATATTATCTGTTATTATCCTTACCCACAGAATACTAATGCTTTTTGGTCCTTGTCTTCTGTTATGCCTTTTTTCATTATTCTGATCCATAATTGGCCGTTTTCTTCTGTGTTATGACTTTCCTCATTATTCTGACCCAGAGAAACCCAAAAGGATCCCCATCTAATAAAATCATAGTGAGGAAGAGACAAGCGTCATAAACCCTTTAATATCCACTCGGCGTAAAGACAGCTCATAGCAATTTCCTTTATTTGCACCAACTGAGGTCTTCTACTGATATTTTGTTATTTTTTCCCCCTCACTTTCCCTCATCCATTGTTACCGGCCTTTTGACAGTCACTGTCTCGCCTTGTCCAGTCAACCTTTTAGCTCTGTTTTGGATATAATCTTGTTTCAGATGTGAGTGGGTTAGTATTGATGAAGGTGTGATTGTGGTCACCAGGTTCTGATGGTCTGCCTGGTCTGCCTGGCCTACCTGGAGAGGCTGGAGACGACGGCTTACCTGGCTTACCCGGCCAGGACGGACCCAAGGGAGAGTCTGGTATCCCCGGTCTGCCCGGCTCACCTGGCTCTGACGGACTGTCTGGTCTACCTGGTCTACCTGGTCAGTCACTCTCACACACCTGTTTGGTTTACCTGTACTTGTGACGTGACACTTACACTCACACTTTCAACACTGATCTTGGTCATAATGGGTGTTGTTTTGAAGAGTCTCTGACGCTAACAAGCATGTCTGCACAATTTCTTCTTGCTAGAAAAATATGACGGAGTCTTTTATTTGGAGGAACCTGTTCACTAGTGTGTAACAAGAAGAATGTTCATACAGTGTCATATTTCATCTCACACGGCAGAAATTAATATGTAAAGCGCATTGAGCATATATATGATTATGCGCTATAGCAAATGTCCATTATTATTATTATTATTATTAGTGTTGACAACGTCTGTAAATATTACTGCCAGGCAAGTCTAATGCGAGGACAGCTAGAGCCTTGCGGCTGTTTTTTACTGAAGTTTTCATGTACTGTGTAAGAAAGAATGAGTGGATATAATACCTGTGTGTCATGACCAGGTGATGCTGACACCAATGGAGAGCCTGGCTTACCTGGGCTGCAGTGTGTTGTAAACTAAAGATTGTGTTGACATTGTGTGTCAGGAGATGTGTTTGTGTTGACGATGTTGATGAAAGGAATGAGTATAGCTGACTCTACCTGTGTATCATGACCAGGTGACCCTGGTGCCAAGGGAGACGGAGGCTTACCTGGACTGCCGGGTCTGTCGGGACCTAAAGGTGACAGCGGCCTGAACGGACTGCCAGGTGAGGCGGGTCTACCTGGACTGGATGGACGACCCGGAGAACCCGGAGCCCCAGGACAGGACGGCTTGCCCGGACTCCCAGGTAAGTGACACGATGCGTGAGCTTTAGTAGGGCACTTGTACACTTCCCTCCGCCATGCCGTAGCATGTAGCATGTGTTGAGAAACAACGATACATGATTTGGAAACTTCCTGACTGGAGTTGCCTCCTTGTGTATGACTGAAAGACGTTACAGGCTGTGGCAAGTGTGCTCTTTCCCAGGTAAGCCTGTGGCAGATGTGCTCCCAAATAGCAACTTTGTCATCTATAAGGCAGAAGAGTACAGGCTATCAGTTTGTCCTGCTGTTGTAGGCGTCACCAACTGTTTAACCAACCAAGTTATCTAAGAGTAGAACTTCCAAGAAAAACATTTCCATCAGGACTAGTTATTTTTTGTAGTTATCTTTTGTTCTTGTAAGTACCTGTTGAACAGAAGCTAAAACAGTAGGATTTTTACAGCCATCAAGTGCATTGACTATTGGAGGCCTGTTGAGGTAAGTTAACAGAGCTTGTCAACCGACAATCTGAAAAATCAAGGTCTTCAAAAGGGGAAGTCTTTATTTTGTTTTTAAATTGTGGGGTTGCTATGTACTGATATAACGTTGTGTGAGAGAGAGAGCAGGAACAAGGGGCAATGCTATGAACTGATGTAACGTTGTGTGAGAGAGAGAGCAGGAACAAGGGGCAATGCTATGTACTGATGTAACGTTGTGTGAGAGAGAGAGCAGGAACAAGGGGCAATGTTATGTACTGATGTAACGTTGTGTGAGAGAGAGAGCAGGAACAAGGGGCAATGCTATGTACTGATATAACGTTGTGTGATAGAGAGAGCAGGAACAAGGGGCAATGTTATGTACTGATGTAACGTTGTGTGAGAGAGAGAGCAGGAACAAGGGGCAATGCTATGTACTGATGTAACGTTGTGTGAGAGAGAGAGCAGGAACAAGGGGCAATGCTATGAACTGATGTAACGTTGTGTGAGAGAGAGAGCAGGAACAAGGGGCAATGCTATGTACTGATGTAACGTTGTGTGAGAGAGAGAGCAGGAACAAGGGGCAATGCTATGTACTGATGTAACGTTGTGTGATAGAGAGAGCAGGAACAAGGGGCAACGCTATGAACTGATGTAACGTTGTGTGAGAGAGAGAGCAGGAACAAGGGGCAACGCTATGAACTGATGTAACGTTGTGTGAGAGAGAGAGCAGGAACAAGGGGCAATGCTATGAACTGATGTAACGTTGTGTGAGAGAGAGAGCAGGAACAAGGGGCAATGTTATGTACTGATGTAACGTTGTGTGAGAGAGCAGGAACAAGGGGCAATGCTATGAACTGATGTAACGTTGTGTGAGAGAGAGAGAGCAGGAACAAGGGGCAATGTTATGTACTGATGTAACGTTGTGTGAGAGAGAGAGCAGGAACAAGGGGCAATGCTATGTACTGATGTAACGTTGTGTGAGAGAGAGAGCAGGAACAAGGGGAAATGTTATGTACTGATGTAACGTTGTGTGAGAGAGAGAGCAGGAACAAGGGGCAATGTTATGTACTGATGTAACGTTGTGTGAGAGAGAGAGCAGGAACAAGGGGCAATGTTATGTACTGATGTAACGTTGTGTGAGAGAGAGAGCAGGAACAAAGGGCAATGCTATGTACTGATGTAACGTTGTGTGAGAGAGAGAGCAGGAACAAGGGGCAATGCTATGAACTGATGTAACGTTGTGTGAGAGAGAGCAGGAACAAGGGGCAATGCTATGTACTGATGTAACGTTGTGTGAGAGAGAGAGCAGGAACAAAGGGCAATGCTATGTACTGATGTAACGTTGTGTGAGAGAGAGAGCAGGAACAAGGGGCAATGCTATGTACTGATGTAACGTTGTGTGAGAGAGAGAGCAGGAACTAGGGGCAATGCTATGTACTGATGTAACGTTGTGTGAGAGAGAGAGCAGGAACAAGGGGCAATGCTATGTACTGATATAACGTTGTGTGATAGAGAGAGCAGGAACAAGGGGCAATGTTATGTACTGATGTAACGTTGTGTGAGAGAGAGAGCAGGAACAAGGGGCAATGCTATGTACTGATGTAACGTTGTGTGTGTGTGTGAGAGAGAGCAGGAACAAGGGGCAATGCTATGTACTGATGTAACGTTGTGTGTGTGTGTGAGAGAGAGCAGGAACGAAGGGGCAATGCTATGTACTGATGTAACGTTGTGTGTGTGTATGAGAGAGAGAGCAGGAACGAAGGGGCAATGCTATGTACTGATGTAACGTTGTGTGTGTGTGTGAGAGAGAGCAGGAACAAGGGGCAATGCTATGTACTGATGTAACGTTGTGTGTGTGTGTGTGAGAGAGAGCAGGAACGAAGGGGAAATGCTATGTACTGATGTAACGTTGTGTGTGTGTGTGTGAGAGCAGGAACGAAGGGGCAATGCTATGTACTGATGTAACGTTGTGTGTGTGTGTGAGAGAGAGCAGGAACGAAGGGGCAATGCTATGTACTGATGTAACGTTGTGTGTGTGTGTGTGAGAGAGCAGGAACAAGGGACAATGCTATGTACTGATGTAACGTTGTGTTTGTGTGTGTGAGAGCAGGAACAAGGGGCAATGCTATGTACTGATGTAACGTGTGTGGGCAGGAATGAAGGGTGACCAGGGCGTGATGGGATTCCCCGGTGAACCGGGTCGCGACGGTCAGTCAGGTCTGCCCGGTCTGCCCGGCATGAAGGGTCTCAAGGGTCAGCGTGGATTCCCCGGCGAACCCGGCTTGCCTGGACTCAGAGGTAATTAGTGATGTCACGGTGCTTGGCGCGCACCAATGATATTGTAGGAACCTGTACAGGTTCTTTGAGGGACAGTCCAACTATAGTATTGAGTACTGTAGAATAACATGCATAGTTTTGCTTAAAACTTCTACAAATACTGTCCTGATAGAATATCATGTATAGTATTGAGTAAAACTTCTACATAACTGTCCTATTATAATAACATATATAGCTTACTGAGGACACAACAGTTTCTTGCAAAGCCATGAGGTGTAAAAACAAGATGATGTTTTGTTGTACACTGGTAATAAAAAGTTGTGCATCAAACAAAAGTAGTGATGTGTGACATTGGGGAGAGACGTGAGCGACACTGATGACCTGTGTGTATCATCTCCAGGTCCCGAGGGAGACGACGGACTGCCGGGTCTGCCAGGACAGGATGGAGACAGGGGTCAGGACGGTCTGCCCGGTCTACCCGGAGCAAAGGGAGAGTCTGGTCTGCCTGGTCTGCCCGGAGAGCCGGGAACACAGGGTATGCTTCTTCTTCTTGTCTCTGTCGGCCTTTCTTTATCTCTCATTCTGTGTCTTGGTGTTTCTGCTTCCTTTTGTCCAGGTTGTAGTGGAACAGGGGAGCAGCACAATGAGATATACATGGTTTTGTTGTAGATACAAAACTTGTCCAGAACTTATTACGCTATCTCTATCCATCTGTCAGTCTGTTTCAACCCCCCCATCCCACGCCCCTTGCTGTATTTTCCATAAACAGTCAACACAGTATAACTGTTTCTCAACAGTAGAGGTCTGACGACGAAACAGTGTCAGTGAGAATCACAGGATGAACTTGGTATGGGACGCACACCCGTCCATAACAATCACCCCTTTCCATAAAGATTAAATCTGATTATTTTTAGTCACCAGTGTCGAATAAAACCAAGGTAAGTTCTTACAACCGGACCCTGGATCTTTCACTAACAATGCCTGTGATTGGTTGCCACAGGTCGCGACGGACTGCCTGGCCTGAAGGGAGAGGCTGGTGAGGCAGGAATCGGAGACCCCGGTCTGCCCGGCCTGCCCGGTGAGCCTGGACGAGAGGGAGAGTCGGGACGGCCCGGTCTGCAGGGATTGCCCGGCGAGAAGGGACTGGCTGGATTCCCCGGCGACCCGGGACTTAAGGTGAGGGCTTGCTTGCTGGGCTGTGACTGACCCGGGACTTAAGGTGAGGGCTTGCTTGCTGGGCTGTGACTGACCCGGGACTTAAGGTGAGGGCTTGCTTGCTGGGCTGTGACTTTCATTCTTCTTTTCTGTGCTAGGTTTCTGTTTGTATTTCCATCTTTCTGTCTATATTTATTCTGTCAGTCTTAAAGTCTGTCTTTCTTTCTCAGTTTATTTATTTATTTCTGTCCAGCCTTCTTTCTCGCCATCCATGTCTTTCTCTGTCTGTCTGTCTGTCTGTCTGTCTCTCTCTCTCTCTTTCTCTCTCTCTCTCTCTCTCTCTGTCTCTCTCTCTCTCTCTTTCTGTCTTGCTAAGTCAGTGGTAGCTAATTGTGTGGTTTGTGTGTTGCTACAGGGAGACTCCGGTCTGCCAGGAAGCCCCGGTCTGCCCGGACTGGACGGTCTGCCCGGCATGAAGGGTGAGTGGCACATGCAGCTTATTGTTTAGTTTGGTGTCCAGTGGCACATGCAGCTTAGTGTTCAGTTTGGTGTCCAGTGGCACATGCAGCTTATTGTTTAGTTTGGTGTCCGGTGGCACATGCAGCTTATTGTTCAGTTTGGTGTCCAGTGGCACATGCAGCTTATTGTTTAGTTTGGTGTCCGGTGGCACATGCAGCTTATTGTTCAGTTTGGTGTCCGGTGGCACATGCAGCTTATTGTTTAGTTTGGTGTCCGGTGGCACATGCAGCTTATTGTTTAGTTTGGTGTCCGGTGGCACATGCAGCTTATTGTTTAGTTTGGTGTCCAGTGGCACATGCAGCTTATTGTTCAGTTTGGTGTCCAGTGGCACATGCAGCTTATTGTTTAGTTTGGTGTCCAGTGGCACATGCAGCTTATTGTTTAGTTTGGTGTCCAGTGGCACATGCAGCTTAGTGTTCAGTTTGGTGTCCAGTGGCACATGCAGCTTATTGTTTAGTTTGGTGTCCAGTAGCACATGCAGCTTATTGTTCAGTTTGGTGTCCAGTGGCACATGCAGCTTATTGTTTAGTTTGGTGTCCAGTGCTCTGTGCTGTTGCTGGCTTAACCCTCACTTTTACAGTTTTATGTCTCACTTTTTATGTGAAATGGGTCAGTATATGTCTCACTTTTTATGTGAAATGGGTCAGTATATGTCTCACTTTTTATGTGAAATGGGTCAGTATATGTCTCACTTTTTATGTGAAATGGGTCAGTATATGTCTCACTTTTTATGTGAAATGGGTCAGTATATGTCTCACTTTTTATGTGAAATGGGTCAGTATATGTCCCATACAATAATTTCAGATAAGAGTAGATGGCAGCTTTAGTCTTCAGTCTGTTTTCACTTAAGTTTTAGTCCAGAGTCTGTTCCTGTCTTGAAACTAATTGCACTGGACAAGGAAATCTTCAGATAGTGTTTCACAATTAGAATAACACGTACTGGTTTTCTTCTGCTTCTTCCAGTGTTGGAACAGGGCTTGTTTAAAACAGAAGATGTTCATCTTTGGCTATCACAGGCAGCTGCTGTAGGTGTCACCTGACTTGTCACCTGATTGTCACCTGACTGTCACCTGATTGTCACCTGACTGTCACCTGATTGTCACCTGACTGTGTGTCTGCAGGTAACTCTGGTCTGCCCGGCCTGCCCGGTATGCCCGGTCTGGATGGCGAGCCAGGTCCCCCAGGACTGGAGGGAGTGCCCGGTCTGAAGGGTGAAGGGGGTCCCCCTGGTCGCGACGGATTGCCCGGTCTGCCCGGCCTCAAGGGAGAGGGAGGCCGTCCTGGTCTAGAAGGAGAGCCATGTATGTCTGCTTTCTTCTTCTCTGTGTGTGTGTGTCGTGTGTGTGTGTGTGTGTGTGTGTGTGTGTGTGTGTGTGTGTGTGTGTGTGTGTGTGTGTGTGTGTGTATGTGTGTGTGTGTTCGTGTTCGTGTGTGTGTGTGTGTGTGTGTGTGTGTATGTGTGTGTGTGTGTGTATGTGTGTGTGTGTTCGTGTGTGTGTGTGTGTGTATTTGTGTGTGTGTGTGTGTGTGTGTGTGTTCGTGTTCGTGTGTGTGTGTGTGTGTGTGTGTGTGTGTGTATGTGTGTGTGTGTGTGTTTGTGTGTGTGTGTGTGTGTGTATGTGTGTGTGTGTGTGTGTGTGTGTGTGTGTTCGTGTGTGTGTGTGTATGTATGTGAGTGTATGTTTGAATGTGTACTGTTTTCAATAAACTGTCTTTTTTTTCCAAATAGTGTTATTTGAGTACATTTGCCAGGTGTGAAGGGTGACTCAGGGTTGCCAGGTGTGAAGGGTGACTCAGGGTTGCCAGGTGTGAAGGGTGACTCAGGGTTGCCAGGTGTGAAGGGTGACTCAGGGTTGCCAGGTGTGAAGGGTGACTCAGGGTTGCCAGGTGTGAAGGGTGACTCAGGGTTGCCAGGTGTGAAGGGTGACTCAGGGTTGCCAGGTGTGAAGGGTGACTCAGGGTTGCTCAATAAGGTAGTGTGTTAATAAAATGTTAATACTGATGTTGCCAGGTTTGCCGGGTGTGAAGGGTGACCCAGGGTTGCCGGGTCAGCCAGGCTTGCCAGGTTTGTCAGGACCAAAGGGAGAATCAGGCCTGCCGGGTCTGCCAGGTCTTGCAGGTCAGTACCGCTTGTCTCCCTTTCCCTATACCTGTTCTGCTGGATCATTTCATTTCTTGCCAAGTAAAACAAAAATGCTAACAGCCGTCAAACGTGTAAAAATAAGGAATACTCAAAATTGTATTTAAGGGGGGAATCTTCTTCTTCTTCTTGTCGATCACTCAGATGGAAACGCCGGTTCTCCGCGCAAATGTTGCCGTGCGCTGTAGGTCGTCCAGACTGCCATAGAGCTTCCCTTGCACCGTGGTCGCCTCCGCCCAGATCTGGCTCCTGAGGCCATCGTGTAGTGGGCACGTCTGCAGCAGGTGTTCCGTTGTCACGCTGCCTGTTTGACAAGGGCACTGGTCTGACTGGCCAATTCTGAACTTGGTGAAAAGGTGGTGGTTCATTCGGTTGTGGCATATGAGGAGGGTGTCACGTCTTTGTTACCTGATGTGAACGCTACGTGTCATGTGCGTGTTACCTAATGTGAACGCTACGTGTCAACAGGTGATGACGGCCCCCCCGGCCAGCCAGGACTGGACGGTCTGCCAGGTATCCCCGGCCCCAAGGGAGACAGAGGTGAGTTCACCTGTGGTTTTCACCTTCATCCTCTGTCCACGAACAATTGTGCTATAGTGTATCTCATCCCCTGACAATTGTGCTATAGTGTATCTCATCCCCTGACAATTGTGCTATAGTGTATCTCATCCCCTGACAATTGTGCTATAGTGTATCTCATCCCCTGACAATTGTGCTATAGTGTATCTCATCCCCTGACAATTGTGCTATAGTGTATCTCATCCCCTGACAATTGTGCTATAGTGTATCTCATCCCCTGACAATTGTGCCTTGTTGAATTTTATTGATTCTGCGTGTATGCTATCTGTGTGTGCAGAATTGTAATGGAGTGCATGAATCATTTTTTTAAATTGCATACTCTGATATGAATTTGGATGGTGCGCGCTCTGATATTATTTTTGGATAGTGCATTCTGTGATATAATTTTTGGATAGTGCATTTTGTGATATCATTTTTGAATAGTGCATTCTGTGATATCATTTTTGGATAGTGTGTACTCTGATATCATTTTTGGATAGTGCATTCTGTGATATCATTTTTGGATAGTGTGTACTCTAATATCATTTTTGGAGATTGCATTCTGTGATATCATTTTTGGAAAGTCTGTACTCTGATATCATTTTTGGATAGTGTGTACTGTAATATCATGTTTGGATGATGTGTACTCTGATGTCATGTTTGGATGATGTGTACTCTGATATCATTTTTGGATAGTGTGTACTGTAATATCATGTTTGGATGATGTGTACTCTGATGTCATGTTTGGATGATGTGTACTCTGATGTCATTATTGGATGATGTGTACTCTGATGTCATTATTGGATGATGTGTACTCTGATGTCATTATTGGATGATGTGTACTCTGATGTCATTATTGACGAGATGTTTCATTGTGTGTTTGTTGTGCCCAGGTCTGATTGGTATAGCGGGTTCCCCGGGTCTACCCGGCCTGCCCTCTGTTGGCCTGAAGGGAGAACCAGGACGGGACGGTGGTCCTGGTCGCGACGGTGGATTTGGACCCAAGGGAGAGCCAGGTACGCTGTCATATTTACACAATGTTGTCTTTACACACTGCCATCTTTACACACTGTGCTGCTTGTGAAAGATTGAGAATGAAGACACTGGGTCATTGATGCCAGGCGAGGAATTGAATGTACTTTACCACACAATGAAACTATTGTTACGATAACTATGAGAATGTGTTACGATAACTGTGGGAATGTTTACGATAACTATGGGAATGTGTTACAATAACTATGGGAATGTGTTACAATAACTGTGGGAATGTGTTACAATAACTGTGGAAAGTTGTTGTGATTACTGTGGGAATGTGTTACAATAACTATGTGATGTGATGACTGTGATTGTGTGCTGTGACAGGTCTGCCTGGTCTGTGATGACTGTGATTGTGTGCTGTGACAGGTCTGCCTGGTCTGTGATGACTGTGATTGTGTGCTGTGACTGCTCTGCCTGGTCTGTGATGACTGTGATTGTGTGCTGTGACAGGTCTGCCTGGTCTGTGATGACTGTGATTGTGTGCTGTGACAGGTCTGCCTGGTCTGTGATGACTGTGATTGTGTGCTGTGACAGGTCTGCCTGGTCTGTGATGACTGTGATTGTGTGCTGTAACTGCTCTGCCTGGTCTGTGATGACTGTGATTGTGTGCTGTGACAGGTCTGCCTGGTTTGTGATGACTGTGATTGTGTGCTGTGACAGGTCTGCCTGGTCTGTGATGACTGTGATTGTGTGCTGTGACAGGTCTGCCTGGTCTGTGATGACTGTGATTGTGTGCTGTGACAGGTCTGCCTGGTCTGTGATGACTGTGATTGTGTGCTGTGACAGGTCTGCCTGGTCTGTGATGACTGTGATTGTGTGCTGTGACAAGTCTGCCTGGTCTGTGATGACTGTGATTGTGTGCTGTGACAGGTCTGCCTGGTCTGTGATGACTGTGATTGTGTGCTGTGACAGGTCTGCCTGGTCTGTGATGACTGTGATTGTGTGCTGTGACAGGTCTGTCTGGTCTGTGATGACTGTGATTGTGTGCTGTGACAGGTCTACCTGGTCTGTGATGACTGTGATTGTGTGCTGTGACAGGTCTGCCTGGTCTGTGATGACTGTGATTGTGTGCTGTGACAGGTCTGTCTGGTCTGTGATGACTGTGATTGTGTGCTGTGACAGGTCTGTCTGGTCTGTGATGACTGTGATTGTGTGCTGTGACAGGTCTGTCTGGTCTGTGATGACTGTGATTGTGTGCTGTGACAGGTCTGTCTGGTCTGTGATGACTGTGATTGTGTGCTGTGACAGGTCTGCCTGGTCTGTGATGACTGTGATTGTGTGCTGTGACAGGTCTGTCTGGTCTGTGATGACTGTGATTGTGTGCTGTGACAGGTCTGTCTGGTCTGTGATGACTGTGATTGTGTGCTGTGACAGGTCTGTCTGGTCTGTGATGACTGTGATTGTGTGCTGTGACAGGTCTGTCTGGTCTGTGATGACTGTGATTGTGTGCTGTGACAGGTCTGTCTGGTCTGTGATGACTGTGATTGTGTGCTGTGACAGGTCTGCCTGGTCTGTGATGACTGTGATTGTGTGCTGTGACAGGTCTGTCTGGTCTGTGATGACTGTGATTGTGTGCTGTGACAGGTCTGCCTGGTCTGTGATGACTGTGATTGTGTGCTGTGACAGGTCTGTCTGGTCTGTGATGACTGTGATTGTGTGCTGTGACAGGTCTGTCTCTGTGATGACTGTGATTGTGTGCTGTGACAGGTCTGCCTGGTCTGTGATGACTGTGATTGTGTGCTGTGACTGGTCTGCCTGGTCTGTGATGACTGTGATTGTGTGCTGTGACAGGTCTGTCTTGTCTGTGATGACTGTGATTGTGTGCTGTGACAGGTCTGCCTGGTCTGTGATGACTGTGATTGTGTGCTGTGACAGGTCTGCCTGGTCTGTGATGACTGTGATTGTGTGCTGTGACAGGTCTGCCTGGTCTGTGATGACTGTGATTGTGTGCTGTGACTGCTCTGCCTGGTCTGTGATGACTGTGATTGTGTGCTGTGACAGGTCTGCCTGGTCTGTGATGACTGTGATTGTGTGCTGTGACAGGTCTGTCTGGTCTGTGATGACTGTGATTTTTTGCTGTGACTGGTCTGCCTGGTCTGTGATGACTGTGATTGTGTGCTGTGACAGGTCTGCCTGGTCTGTGATGACTGTGATTGTGTGCTGTGACAGGTCTGCCTGGTCTGTGATGACTGTGATTGTGTGCTGTGACAGGTCTGCCTGGTCTGTGATGACTGTGATTGTGTGCTGTGACTGGTCTGTGATGACTGTGATTGTGTGCTGTGACAGGTCTGCCTGGTCTGTGATGACTGTGATTGTGTGCTGTGACAGGTCTGCCTGGTCTGTGATGACTGTGATTGTGTGCTGTGACAGGTCTGTCTGGTCTGTGATGACTGTGATTGTGTGCTGTGACAGGTCTGTCTGGTCTGTGATGACTGTGATTGTGTGCTGTGACAGGTCTGCCTGGTCTGTGATGACTGTGATTGTGTGCTGTGACAGGTCTGTCTGGTCTGTGATGACTGTGATTGTGTGCTGTGACAGGTCTGCCTGGTCTGTGATGACTGTGATTGTGTGCTGTGACAGGTCTGCCTGGTCTGTGATGACTGTGATTGTGTGCTGTGACAGGTCTGCCTGGTCTGGACGGCCTGCCCGGAATGAAGGGAGACGGTTGCACAGACTCGGGGGTGGGACCACGCGGCTTCAAGGGTGAATCCGGTCTCCCAGGACTGCCCGGTGAAGATGGCCGCCCCGGTCTACCTGGCAGCGACGGTCTACCTGGTCTACCTGGCATGAAGGGAGACATTGGTGACCCAGGCTTCGCCGGTGAACCAGGTCGCGACGGTCTGCCCGGTCTGCCCGGCATGAAGGGTACGTTCTTCCTTCCTTCTCTCTTCTTTCTCCTGGCTGTGACTCGCAGTCTTCTCAATCAATCTTGTCATATGCATCTAGGCTTCTTTTTCTGTACTCTTTTTCACAGAAAAGAAATATGTTTGACAGAATGTTTTAGTTTGTTGAATGTTTCCGATATCATGGTGCAATAAATTAGATATTTTGAGCCAAGATTCTTTACATATGTAACCGAGTAACACATATGTAAGCATAAACAAAGGCATTTGAAGGTCTGTGTTCAAGAGGCAATGAGAGAGTCATAGGGGCTGGGTAGAGAGAGAGAGAGAGTGTGAGTGTGTGTATGTGTGTGGGTGCGTGAGCGTGTTTATGTGTGTTCACATAAGTGAGGCAAGGCTGGATAACTCGACAACTTTTACAACGCTGTTTGTGTGTAATGTATAATCTTCTTTTTCTTCTTGTCGTTCGCTGTTAGATGGTCAGTCCGGACTGCAGGGCGAAACGTGCTGTCCTTTCGTAATGTATAATAACAGTGTGTGTGTGTGTGAACAGGGTCACAAGGACTGCCAGGAGCTCCAGGGCGAGATGGACCCGAAGGAACACCAGGTCTGCCCGGTCTAGCAGGACCGCCAGGCCCCAAGGGTGACAATGGTGACCTCGGTCGCGACGGCTTCCCAGGAGGCAAAGGTTAGTTCAGTCTCTGCTGAATGGATGCTTTATGATGGACTCTTTCTTCATTTTGACACGTTGTTGTCTTTATGCTTGTGTTGGTTTTTAGAGACATATATTATATATAAATTGTCAATAGATATAACGTTTAAAGTTACATAATTAAATCATTGATAGTAAATACCAATGTGATAGTTGAAGAAGGAAGTGTGCTGTTGTTGTCAAAGGAAAGTATGTCTTTATATGGCTGACACAGTTTATGATCACCTGTTAAAATCATAACAATTTCATTCATTGTGTTTGTGTGTGTGTTTGTGTGTGTGTGTGTGTGTATGTGTGTGTGTGTGTGTGTGTGTGTGTGTGTGTGTGTATGTGTGTGTGTGTGTGTGTGTGTGTGTACAGGTGACAAGGGAAACCGCGGCGCCCCAGGACCGAACCCCATCACACTGGTGAAGGGCAAGAAGGGAGAGCCGGGACCCCGAGGCTTCCAGGGTCTGCCAGGACCCAAGGGAGAACCCGGCTTCCCGGGTCGTGAAGGTCAGTCTGTTTGTCTCAACATTCCTCTGGCTGTTTCTCTCGTCTGTAGGACTCTGTCTCTATCTCTCTCTTTCTCTGTGTCTGTCTGTCTGTCATCTGTAGGACTCTGTCTCTATCTCTCTCTTTCTCTGTGTCTGTCTGTCTGTCATCTGTAGGACTCTGTCTCTATCTCTCTCTTTCTCTGTGTCTGTCAGTCTGTCATCTGTAGGACTCTGTCTCTATCTCTCTCTTTCTCTGTGTCTGTCAGTCTGTCATCTGTAGGACTCTGTCTCTATCTCTCTCTTTCTCTGTGTCTGTCAGTCTGTCATCTGTAGGACTCTGTCTCTGTCTCTCTCTTTCTCTGTGTCTGTCAGTCTGTCATCTGTAGGACTCTGTCTCTATCTCTCTCTTTCTCTGTGTCTGTCAGTCTGTCATCTGTAGGACTCTGTCTCTGTCTCTCTCTTTCTCTGTGTCTGTCAGTCTGTCATCTGTAGGACTCTGTCTCTATCTCTCTCTTTCTCTGTGTCTGTCAGTCTGTCATCTGTAGGACTCTGTCTCTATCTCTCTCTTTCTCTGTGTCTGTCAGTCTGTCATCTGTAGGACTCTGTCTCTATCTCTCTCTTTCTCTGTGTCTGTCAGTCTGTCATCTGTAGGACTCTGTCTCTATCTCTCTCTTTCTCTGTGTCTGTCAGTCTGTCATCTGTAGGACTCTGTCTCTGTCTCTCTCTTTCTCTGTGTCTGTCAGTCTGTCATCTGTAGGACTCTGTCTCTGTCTCTCTCTTTCTCTGTGTCTGTCTGTCTGTCATCTGTAGGACTCTGTCTCTATCTCTCTCTTTCTCTGTGTCTGTCTGTCTGTCATCTGTAGGACTCTGTCTCTGTCTCTCTCTTTCTCTGTGTCTGTCTGTCTGTCATCTGTAGGACTCTGTCTCTATCTCTCTCTTTCTCTGTGTCTGTCTGTCTGTCATCTGTAGGACTCTGTCTCTGTCTCTCTCTTTCTCTGTGTCTGTCAGTCTGTCATCTGTAGGACTCTGTCTCTGTCTCTCTCTTTCTCTGTGTCTGTCAGTCTGTCATCTGTAGGACTCTGTCTCTATCTCTCTCTTTCTCTGTGTCTGTCAGTCTGTCATCTGTAGGACTCTGTCTCTATCTCTCTCTTTCTCTGTGTCTGTCAGTCTGTCATCTGTAGGACTCTGTCTCTGTCTCTCTCTTTCTCTGTGTCTGTCTGTCTGTCATCTGTAGGACTCTGTCTCTGTCTCTCTCTTTCTCTGTGTCTGTCTGTCTGTCATCTGTAGGACTCTGTCTCTATCTCTCTCTTTCTCTGTGTCTGTCAGTCTGTCATCTGTAGGACTCTGTCTCTATCTCTCTCTTTCTCTGTGTCTGTCTGTCTGTCATCTGTAGGACTCTGTCTCTATCTCTCTCTTTCTCTGTGTCTGTCAGTCTGTCATCTGTAGGACTCTGTCTCTATCTCTCTCTTTCTCTGTGTCTGTCTGTCTGTCATCTGTAGGACTCTGTCTCTATCTCTCTCTTTCTCTGTGTCTGTCTGTCTGTCATCTGTAGGACTCTGTCTCTATCTCTCTCTTTCTCTGTGTCTGTCAGTCTGTCATCTGTAGGACTCTGTGTCTATCTGTCTGTCTCTCTGTGTCTGTCAGTCTGTCATCTGTAGGACTCTGTCTCTATCTCTCTCTTTCTCTGTGTCTGTCTGTCTGTCATCTGTAGGACTCTGTCTCTATCTCTCTCTTTCTCTGTGTCTGTCTGTCTGTCATCTGTAGGACTCTGTCTCTATCTCTCTCTTTCTCTGTGTCTGTCAGTCTGTCATCTGTAGGACTCTGTCTCTGTCTCTCTCTTTCTCTGTGTCTGTCAGTCTGTCATCTGTAGGACTCTGTCTCTATCTCTCTCTGTCTCTGTGTCTGTCTGTCTGTCATCTGTAGGACTCTGTCTCTATCTCTCTCTTTCTCTGTGTCTGTCAGTCTGTCATCTGTAGGACTCTGTCTCTATCTCTCTCTTTCTCTGTGTCTGTCTGTCATCTGTAGGACTCTGTCTCTATCTCTCTCTTTCTCTGTGTCTGTCAGTCTGTCATCTGTAGGACTCTGTCTCTATCTCTCTCTTTCTCTGTGTCTGTCTGTCATCTGTAGGACTCTGTCTCTATCTCTCTCTTTCTCTGTGTCTGTCTGTCTGTCATCTGTAGGACTCTGTCTCTATCTCTCTCTTTCTCTGTGTCTGTCAGTCTGTCATCTGTAGGACTCTGTCTCTATCTCTCTCTTTCTCTGTGTCTGTCTGTCTGTCATCTGTAGGACTCTGTCTCTATCTCTCTCTTTCTCTGTGTCTGTCTGTCTGTCATCTGTAGGACTCTGTCTCTATCTCTCTCTTTCTCTGTGTCTGTCAGTCTGTCATCTGTAGGACTCTGTCTCTATCTCTCTCTTTCTCTGTGTCTGTCAGTCTGTCATCTGTAGGACTCTGTCTCTATCTCTCTCTTTCTCTGTGTCTGTCAGTCTGTCATCTGTAGGACTCTGTCTCTATCTCTCTCTTTCTCTGTGTCTGTCAGTCTGTCATCTGTAGGACTCTGTCTCTATCTCTCTCTTTCTCTGTGTCTGTCTGTCTGTCATCTGTAGGACTCTGTCTCTATCTCTCTCTTTCTCTGTGTCTGTCTGTCTCTCTTTCTCTCTCTCTCCCCCCCCCCCCCTCTCTCTCTCTCTCTCTAACCACACATGTATGCTCTTCATGCCTCATCTTCATCATCATCATCATCATCATCATTATCATCATCATCATCGTCATCATCATCATCATCGTCATCTTTATTATCACGTGCTGAAGTTTTCCGACCTCCTTTTGTTGGTTAACTTTTTTAACTTTTTAATTTTTGAGTCACTTGAGAAAAAGTGACTCTATGTAATCGGTCAGTGTTAGTCTGTCCGGCCGGCCGTCCGGCCGGCCGTCCGTAGACACCACCTTAACGTTGGACTTTTCTCGGAAACTATCAAAGCGATCGGGCTCATATTTTGTTTAGTCGTGACCTCCAATGACCTCTACACTTTAACGATGGTTTCGTTGACCTTTGACCTTTTTCAAGGTCACAGGTCAGCGTCAATGGAAAAATTAGACATTTTATATCTTTGACAAAGTTCATCGGATGTGATTGAAACTTTGTAGGATTATTCTTTACATCAAAGTATTTACATCTGTAGCCTTTTACGAACGTTATCAGAAAAACAAGGGAGATAACTAGCCTTTTCTGTTCGGCAACACACAACTTAACGTTGGGCTTTTCTCGGAAACTATAAAAGTGACCGGGCTCAAATTTTATGTGAACGTGACTCCCAGTGACCTCTACACTTTGACGTCTGCTTTGGTGACCTTTGACCTTTTTCAAGGTCACAGGTATGTCTTGAAGGAAAAAAATTGAAATATCATATCTCTGAAACTATTCATCGGATTTGATTCAAACTTTATAGGATTATTCTTTACATCAAATTATTTACATCTGTATTGTGTTGTGAATAGCAATTTCTTCCTGTCCATCTGATGCCTCATATAATATTCAGAACTGCGAAAGTGACTCGATCGAGCGTTTGCTCTTCTTGTTTAACTATATAATTATGTGTCTATGCGTCCCAAGGACAGATTGTATGAAAAGGCGTAGCCTTAAATCTTAATCTTTGATAAAGTTCAATTCAATTCAATTCAATTCTCACAATCTCTCTCTCTCTCTCTCTCTCTCTCTCTCTCTCTCTCTCTCTCTCTCTCTCTCTCTCTCTCTCTCTCTCTCTCTCTCTCTGCCTCTGTCTGTCTCTCTCTCTCTCTCTCTCTCTCTCTCTCCCTCTCTCTCTCTCTGTCTCTGTGGACTTTTGCAAAACTTCCTCAATGACACCCGCACCCTATTCCCACCCACCCAACTCCCTCATATGTTCTTGAAGAAAAAGTTGTGTGTTAAGAACCCTCTCCCAGGACAGGCCAGCAACATGTGATTATACAGTGCAACCCTCCTCATGTCAGCTCCCAACTTCCGAGTTAATCAAATCTTAAGCTGGCTCACCCCCAGGACAGGCCAGCAACATGTGATAATACAGTGCAACCCTCCTCATGTCAGCTACCAACTTCCGAGTTAATCAAATCTTAAGCTGGCTCACCCCCAGGACAGGCCAGCAACATGTGATAATACAGTGCAACCCTCCTCATGTCAGCTACCAACTTCCGAGTTAATCAAATCTTAAGCTGGCTCACCCCCAGGACAGGCCAGCAACATGTGATAATACAATGCAACCCTCCTCATGTCAGCTACCAACTTCCGAGTTAATCAAGTCTTAAACAAGTCGCGTAAGACGAAAATACAACATTTAGTCAAGTAGCTGTCGAACTCACAGAATGAAACTGAACGCAATGCAACGCAGCAAGACCGTGTACTCGTAGCATCGTCAGTCCACCGCTCATGGCAAAGGCAGTGAAATTGACAAGAAGAGCGGGGTAGTAGTTGCGCTGAGAAGGATAGTACGCTTTTCTGTACCTCTCTTTGTTTTAACTTTCTGAGCGTGTTTTCAATCCAAACATATCATATCTATATGTTTTTGGAATCAGGAACCGACAGGGAATAAGATGAAAGTGTTTTTAAATTGATTTCGAAAATTTAATTTTGATAATAATTTTTATATTTTTAATTTTCAGAGCTTGTTTTTAATCCAAATATAACATATTTATATGTTTTTGGAATCCAAAAATGATGGAGAATAAGATGAACGTAAATTTGGATCGTTTTCTAAAAAAAATTTTTTTTTTACAATTTTCAGATTTTTAATGACCAAAGTCATTAATTAATTTTTAAGCCACCACGCTGAAATGCAATACCGAAGTCCGGGCTTTGTCGGAGATTACTTGACCAAACTTTCAACCAATTTGGTTGAAAAATGAGAGCGTGACAGTGCCGCCTCAACTTTCACGAAAAGCCGGATATGACGTCATCAAAGACAGTTATCAAAAAAATGAAAAAAAACGTCTGAGGATATCATACCCAGGAACTCTCATGTCCAATTTCATAAAGATCGGTCCAGTAGTTTGGTCTGAACCGCTCTACACGCACGCACACACACACACACACACATGCACACATACACCACGACCTTCGTTTCGATTCCCCCTCTATGTTAAAACATTTAGTCAAAACTTGACTAAATGTAAAAAGAGGTAAATTTACAGAGGCCATGAATAGAAAATAAAAATAACAAGAGGCGAAGCCTTCAAGGCTCCCGTAAGAAATCGACAAACAGTAACACAAACTCAATCACTCCGTCACACATACACGCACACAGTGAGTAAGCATAGACACGGTGCAAGAGTGGGAGACACTAGATCTAGATCTGTCTGTCTGTAGCGTACTTACGGGGACACGACTGCCACTGAGAGCGACACTGCCCTTTCGACAGCGCTTCCTCGCGCAGACACTGGAAACACGCTGTGCAGATCAACCTGTAGGAAATCTCCTTTGGTATCTTCTTTATCTATTTTTTCTGGAGCCGCTACAAAACCGAACAATGTGAAATCGTCTTCCCTGAATCGGCGAATGCAGCTCGGTTAGAACTGAGAAGTGAATCTATACCACAATCCTTCACGCGATCTGACCTAACCTTGACCCCTGACCTGGTCCACATACCACACACAACATAAACCAGTCACCTGTTTTTACCCCCCCAAAACCCACCACCACCCGTTTGCTTTGGATACACACTTTATCTACATACGTGCCGACGAAATGTTGATCATTGCTTCAATACTTTGAAGCTGTTGCTTGGATAATAACCCGGTAAAATTAGTATTTCGGTGTTCAGTCAAATGTTAAAGTTTCTATCACACACGCACGCACGCACAGACAGACAAAAGTTAGCATCGCATAGGCTACACTTACGTGAGCCAAAAATCTCTCAAAAGGGCGAAGTCTTGAATCGTGTTATCAAAAGGGCGAAGTCTTGAATCGTGTTATCAAAAGGGCGAAGTCTTGAATCGTGTTATCAAAAGGGCGAAGTCTTGAATCGTGTTATCAAAAGGGCGAAGTCTTGAATCGTGTTATCAAAAGGGCGAAGTCTTGAATTGTGTTATCAAAAGGGCGAAATCTTGAATCGTGTTATCAAAAGGGCGAAGTCTTGAATTGTGTTATCAAAAGGGCGAAATCTTGAATCGTGTTATCAAAAGGGCGAAGTCTTGAATCGTGTTATCAAAAGGGCGAAGTCTTGAATCGTGTTATCAAAAGGGCGAAGTGGCAGAGTGAAAGCTGGTGTGCATCACCTGAGTGTTACCTGAGTGTTACCTGAGTGTCCTCCATGTTGTGTGCAGGTACCCCTGGTCGTGACGGCCCCAAGGGTGAGGCAGGTATCCCCGGTCTACCTGGTTTGGAAGGTCCCCCCGGCGCCCCTGGTCTCGACGGTCTGCCTGGCATTAACGGTGGTCCAGGTACGTGAATGCGCTGAACGCGCGCGTGTGAGTGTGTGTGTGTGTGTGCGTGCGTGTGTGTGTGTGTGTGTGTGTGTGTGTGTGTGTGTGTGTGTGTGAGTGTGTGTGTCTGTGTGCATGTGTGTCTGTGTGTGTGTATGTGTGTATGTGTGTTTGTGTGTATGTGTGTCTGTGTGTATGTGTATCTGTGTGTTTGTGTGTATGTGTGTCTGTGTGTATGTGTGTATGTGTGTCTGTGTGTTTGTGTGTATGTGTGTCTGTGTGTATGTGTGTCTGTGTGTATGTGTGTCTGTGTGTGTGTTTGTGTGTGTATCTGTGTATTTGTGTGTGTGTCTGTGTGTCTGTGTGTATGTGTGTCTGTGTGTATGTGTGTTTGTGTGTATGTGTGTCTGTGTGTATGTGTGTGTGTGTGTTTGTGTGTATGTGTGTCTGTGTGTATGTGTGTCTGTGTGTTTGTGTGTATGTGTGTGTGTGTGTGTCTGTGTGTGTGTGTGTTTGTGTGTATGTGTATCTGTGTGTGTGTATGTGTGTTTGTGTGTGTGTGTGTGTGTGTGTTTGTATGTGTGTTTGTGTGTCTGTGTGCGTGTGTGTCTGTGTATGTGTGTCTGTGTATGTGTATCTGTGTGTATGTGTGTTTGTGTGCGTGTGAGTATGTGTGTCTGTGTGTATGTGTGTAAGAGCGAAAGACAGATATGAGAAGAGACAGCATGTGAAGCAAGCAGTGACTGTTGCAGGCACCCCCGGCCCCAAGGGAGGTCCAGGCCGCCAGGGAGTGGCGGGCCCCACGCCCCCCACCGGCTACCTGCTGGTGCGTCACAGCCAGTCCACAGATGTGCCGTCCTGTCCCCTGGGGCAGACACAGCTGTGGGACGGATACAGTCTGCTCTACATCGAGGGCAACGAGAAGTCGCACCACCAGGACTTGGGTCAGTCACCACCGTCTTCTTCTTGTGTGTCTTATGTGTGTTAACGCTCTGTGTGTACAGGGTTAACGGTGTGAGACCATGTTTGGAAATAACTCTTGTCTTGGAAATAACTCTTGTCTTGGAAATAACTCTTGTCAGGTTTTGTATTGGTTGTGAAAGAGTGAGTATCCTTGCTTTTAGTGAGTCAAACAATCCATGCATGCTTCAGTCCACATGTTTAGGGCACACCCCTCACTAGTGCCTGGCCTGTGGGTTGTTTTGTCTCACCAAAAGCAAGGCTATTCCTAGTGCCTGGAAACCTTTCACGACTGTTTACCTCTGAAATAGAGATTTTTGGTATGTTGATGTTTTCTTTTCTTGTGTGGTGTTTTAATTATGCTCCAAACTGCTGTTATTGTTTGTATGTAGATTGTTTGTTGTTGTGTGGTGTTTCATGCTCCAAACTGCTGTTATTGTTAGTATGTAGATTGTTGTTGTGTGGTGTTTCAATCTCCAAACTGCTGTTATTGTTAGTATGTAGATGTTTTGTTCTTGTGTGGTGTTTCATGCTCCAAACTGTTATTCTCCCTACAGGCTGGGCCGGCTCATGCTTGCCTCGATTCAGCACCATGCCGTTCCTCTTCTGCAACCTGAACAACGTGTGCAACTACGCCAGTCGTAATGACAAGTCCTACTGGCTGTCCACCAACGCCCCCATTCCCATGATGCCTGTGGGCGAGCGTGACATCGTGCCGTACATCTCGCGCTGCGTGGTCTGCGACGTCCCGGCTAACGTCATCGCCGTGCACAGCCAGACGCTGCAGATCCCTGCCTGCCCCCGAAGCTGGAAGAGCATGTGGATTGGATACAGCTTCGCTATGGTGAGTTACCTCCCATATCTGTCCCACTCCCACCCACTGCCTTCTTTATGAGCTGTGTGATCCTGCCCTCCAAACCGTCAAACCACGCCTTTGGGCGGGTTGATGTGGGGGGGTTGGTTGAATTATAGAACCATAGATCTCTGGCCCATGGCCTGAATGAAGTGATAATGACAACGGGAGATGAATGACCAGTGGCTCATAACTTGACTTGTCTCACTGACCACAGCGCACGACGACAGGTCCATTCTGCAGTCAGTCCATGTCCAGATAACACACACAGATATGAGTGTAGACATGGAGACTCATGGTTTGAACTGTCTGTCTGTCAGATAACACACACAGACATGAGTGTAGACATGGAGACTCATGGTTTGAACTGTCTGTCTGTCAGATAACACACACAGATATGAGTGTAGACATGGAGACTCAAGGTTTGAACTGTCTGTCAGATAACACACACAGACATGAGTGTAGACATGGAGACTCAAGGTTTGAACTGTCTGTCTGTCAGATAACACACACAGACATGAGTGTAGACATGAAGACTCATGCCATGAACTGTCTGTCTGTCAGATAACACACACAGACATGAGTGTAGACATGGAGACTCATGCCATGAATTGTCTGTCTGTCAGATAACACACACAGACATGAGTGTAGACATGGAGACTCATGGTTTGAACTGTCTGTCTGTCAGATAACACACACAGACATGAGTGTAGACATGAAGACTCATGCCATGAACTGTCTGTCTGTCAGATAACACACACAGACATGAGTGTAGACATGAAGACTCATGCCATGAACTGTCTGTCTGTCAGATAACACACACAGACATGAGTGTAGACATGGAGACTCATGCCATGAATTGTCTGTCTGTCAGATAACACATACAGACATGAGTGTAGACATGGAGACTCATGCCATGAACTGTCTGTCTGTCAGATAACACATACAGACATGAGTGTAGACATGGAGACTCATGCCATGAACTGTCTGTCTGTCAGATAACACATACAGACATGAGTGTAGACATGGAGACTCATGCCATGAACTGTCTGTCTGTCAGATAACACACACAGACATGAGTGTAGACATGAAGACTCATGCCATGAACTGTCTGTCTGTCAGATAACACACACAGACATGAGTGTAGACATGGAGACTCATGGTTTGAACTGTCTGTCTGTCAGATAACACACACAGACATGAGTGTAGACATGAAGACTCATGCCATGAACTGTCTGTCTGTCAGATAACACACACAGACATGAGTGTAGACATGAAGACTCATGCCATGAACTGTCTGTCTGTCAGATAACACACACAGACATGAGTGTAGACATGGAGACTCATGCCATGAATTGTCTGTCTGTCAGATAACACACACAGACATGAGTGTAGACATGGAGACTCATGCCATGAATTGTCTGTCTGTCAGATAACACATACAGACATGAGTGTAGACATGGAGACTCATGCCATGAACTGTCTGTCTGTCAGATAACACATACAGACATGAGTGTAGACATGAAGACTCATGCCATGAACTGTCTGTCTGTCAGATAACACACACAGACATGAGTGTAGACATGGAGACTCATGGTTTGAACTGTCTGTCTGTCAGATAACACACACAGACATGAGTGTAGACATGAAGACTCATGCCATGAACTGTCTGTCTGTCAGATAACACACACAGACATGAGTGTAGACATGGAGACTCATGCCATGAATTGTCTGTCTGTCAGATAACACACACAGACATGAGTGTAGACATGGAGACTCATGGTTTGAACTGTCTGTCTGTCAGATAACACACACAGACATGAGTGTAGACATGGAGACTCATGGTTTGAACTGTCTGTCTGTCAGATAACACACACAGACATGAGTGTAGACATGAAGACTCATGCCATGAATTGTCTGTCAGATAACACACACAGACATGAGTGTAGACATGAAGACTCATGGTTTGAACTGTCTGTCTGTCAGATAACACACACAGACATGAGTGTAGACATGGAGACTCATGGTTTGAACTGTCTGTCTGTCAGATAACACACACAGACATGAGTGTAGACATGGAGACTCATGCCATGAATTGTCTGTCTGTCAGATAACACACACAGACATGAGTGTAGACATGGAGACTCATGCCATGAATTGTCTGTCTGTCAGATAACACACACAGACATGAGTGTAGACATGGAGACTCATGGTTTGAACTGTCTGTCTGTCAGATAACACACACAGACATGAGTGTAGACATGAAGACTCATGCCATGAACTGTCTGTCTGTCAGATAACACACACAGACATGAGTGTAGACATGAAGACTCATGCCATGAACTGTCTGTCTGTCAGATAACACACACAGACATGAGTGTAGACATGGAGACTCATGCCATGAATTGTCTGTCTGTCAGATAACACACACAGATATGAGTGTAGACATGGAGACTCATGCCATGAATTGTCTGTCTGTCAGATAACACATACAGACATGAGTGTAGACATGGAGACTCATGCCATGAACTGTCTGTCTGTCAGATAACACATACAGACATGAGTGTAGACATGGAGACTCATGCCATGAACTGTCTGTCTGTCAGATAACACATACAGACATGAGTGTAGACATGAAGACTCATGCCATGAATTGTCTGTCTGTCCGATAACACATACAGACATGAGAGTAGACATGGAGACTCATGCCATGAATTGTCTGTCTGTCAGATAACACACACAGACATGAGTGTAGACATGAAGACTCATGGTTTGAACTGTCTGTCTGTCAGATAACACACACAGACATGAGTGTAGACATGGAGACTCATGGTTTGAACTGTCTGTCTACCCACAGCAGATTCAGGCAGCAGTCAATCAGTGTCCGGAGAACAAAAAGAGAGAAACTAAATATAGACACGTAGACTCATAGCCCAACTTGTTTCTCTGTCCACAGCAGGATCAGTCCGTGTCCACGTACACACGAAGATATGAGTAAACGCATGAAGACTCATGCCATGTTATGTATCTCTGTCCACAGCACACAGCGGCGGGTCCTGGCGGAGGCGGTCAGTCGTTGTCCAGTCCGGGGTCGTGCCTGGAGGACTTCCGCGCCACGCCCTTCATCGAGTGCAACGGAGCGCGTGGCACGTGCCACTACTTCGCCAACAAGTACAGCTTCTGGCTGAGCACCATAGAAAACAACGAGCAGTTCGCCACCCCGCGCTCACAGACGCTAAAGGCCGGCAATTTAAGAACGAGGGTCAGCCGTTGCCAAGTTTGTATGAAGGATGTGTGATAGGTGGCGCTTATAGGGGTTAGGGGAATTTTTTGTTTCATCTTTTTGTATCTGTTTGCTTGGTTCTGATGTAAAGGAGTAACTGGTGAAACTCAAGCCTGTTATCAAGTCTGTGTAGCATAGCGCGCTCTCTCCCGGTCCAGGCCTGGTCCACATGTCAGTGTCTCTGCATCCAACGTTGTGCAGGACGCTTCGTGTCATGTACAGACTAGGATTCAAATCTTGTTTGCGTTTGTAAAGTTTACCGTTTAGGGGGCAATATGTGTATAATTACCTTGCTAGCAACCAGAAGTGTGTTCTGTTAATTACTATCTGGTTTCTCTTTATTTAGATGCTTCTTCTCGGTGTAAATGTGATGTGTAATTACATTGTGTGTATTCTTTCCATGGTGTGTAGTCTTTGCAGGTGTTTTTTTGTGTTGAGATACTGGTAGTTAGAAGACGTACCCCCCCACGTCGCTAGCAGGCAAGCCGCAAGGTGCCTTACCGGAAACTGATTTCTATTGGTGCTACTCGCTGAAATCTCAGTATTGCATAATTATACACTTTTATTTTTTCTCGTATTTTTACCTAGTGTGTTCTGCTCAATTTATGACTTGATATTAAGGCAAGGTTATTGTGAGCCCCATGTAGGCAGGGAGGGAATAGGGGTAGGGTTCCGAGGCAGCACAGCTGTGGTCGCTGCTTGACAGGGTCAAGGTCACTAGTCTGTCTGCAGCTGGTCGGCGCAGGCACACCTCCCTCCCCCCTCCCTCTCTGCCCTTAAAGGGATATATATGCAGTTCCCGCGTGCCTTAAAGGGCTGATGTGCTAATAGCCAGTGCCTGTACGGGAGACAATATATATATATATCAGCTGGGTGGTGACGATGTGGGGTTTAGCGTTGGCTGTCACGAGACAAGCTGTGATCTATTGGATTCACTGCCATTTGCGTATTATTATTTACGTGTATTACAGTTACCGTCTTCAAGCTTGGTGTGTGTGTAATGACAATGCTATGTGCTAGGTCTATGTACATTTTTTTCATAATTTCTCTACCTTTTTTGTGGAATGTAGATTTGTATAGCGTAGCCGGCGATGACTGTTACATTTTCGCATCTTGTAAAGGATTTGTACTTCTTGGTTTCCATTTCATGTTTGTATGGTTGTTGATTTCTGTTGTGTAAGTCGTTGTCTGCCTCATCAATACATTGTCATTTGCATGTTTCGTTATGCTGATTTGTCTGGCCATTTGTTATATTAACCAATCATCGCATAGAAGTGGAACATAATTAGCTGATGTCTGGTAGTTGTCATGTTCATAGGAGGGGGGCATTTCCATAGTGATACAATCTAACTGCGGTATTTGGTAGAGAGGAGTTTTCAAGACGCAGACTTAGGACTAAAGGGAGAAACTGAGAATTGAAGTATGCGCAGCACTTAAGGAGAAAAGTACAAGGCCAGTAAAAACCAACATTTGAATACACTGGTAGTTTTTCGACTAGTGTCAAATGAAGGTTAAATATAGATGCCTGTGATTAGAACTGGCTGTGGTACTTTGAGGGGTCAAGATCAAGTCGTGTATACGATAAAGAAAGCGCATGTGTTCATCTCTGACAAAAGACGAGCGAGAAAGTAAAGTACATATTCATGTCAACAATAATTAATAAGACCATTACTGGCAATGTGATATTTGACAAATGTGTTTATTCCAAGTGCTCCTCTTGCTTCATTTTCTCGGTGACTGTCATTCACACTCAGTGATCAACCAACGCCTCACTATGCAATCATCATCTTGCTGTGTTCAGTGTGAACTTTTTGCTATCTCTATAAATGTTAGGTTATTTACACTATTTTTATAATGGCAATCTCTTAGGGTGTTTTTTGACAAGATATTTTTGCACACTATTGTGTACAGTCTTGCAATATTTTGTGTGCTGGTTTTGATTCTGTGACAGACAGAAGACGTTTTCATATTCTGTCTGAATGACGATAATTTAAGGTAAAGAGGAAAGGCAAGGGCGGATAATTGAGAGCAGTATCTGCTGGGCCAACTGCGGCCAAATGCCTGATCCGGCCCTGTAGGAAAAGATAAGGAAATCGTGTAAGTGCAATTCTGTGTGATAGTTTTCATTGCAGTCTAGACTCAAGGGATAATTGTACTTGCCAAGCAATGTAATTAACACCATGCGACGTCAGAAAATAAAGGTCGTTTTTTTCATAACCTCGTTTCAAAGTGGAGTGAGTGTGTGTGTGTGTGTGTGTCTGTGTGAGTGTGTGTGTGTGTGTGTGTGTGTGTGTGTGTGTTTGTGTGTGTGTGTGTGAGCTCTGGGTTGTGCATTTTCAGGTGATCTGAACAAAGGTATGGGGCCACATAACTGAATGAGACCAGTATACTTATGCTGAATTCAACCACTGCAAGCAGAGGCAGGCAGATCTGAAACACACACACACACACTATCACACACTATCACACACACACACTATCATACACACACACATACCATCACAGACACATATACTATCACACCCACACCCACATACAATCACACGATATTGCACACACTGTCACACACACACTATCACACACGCACACATGCTATCACACACACACACACACACACGCTATCACACACACACACATGCTATCACACACACACACACACACACACACACATGCTATCACACGCACACACACACACGCACACATGCTATCACACACACACACACGCACATATGCTATCACACACGCACACATGCTATCACACACACACACACACACACACACACACACACACACTTATGCCTGTGGAAAATGTAAGCATTGCACGCAAAACAAAGGCAGTGCATCCAAACAACTTTTATTTCATTCCAACCAAACACACCTTTTTAACCCCTGGCCAACACACCTTTTTAACCCCTGGCCATAGTGTACTTGTAAACACAGACACACCGACAAACAAACATCACATCATAACCAGAGTTATAATGTCACTAGATAACTTGTATGGATGAAGCCACAAGATTCCCTGGAGTACATCATTACTGAACTAATAAACAAACCAACTAGTGATGAAAAACATGCCCAGCTATATTGAAACCATAGAAGTATTGATGTTATAGGATACACAGTACCTACTTACAACATGGTAACATAACCGATCAGGCTAAAATTACACAAGTGAAGAAAAAACTCTCTGGCCTAACAAGTGCAAATGATACACGCACACACAGGGTAATAAAACCATAAGGCTTAAAGTGCAAATGATACACGCACACACAGGGTAATAAAACCATAAGTTTAACAAGTACAAATGATACACCCACACACAGGTTAATAAAACCGTAAGGCTTAACAAGTGCAAATGATACACGCACACACAGGGTAATAAAACCATAAGTTTAACAAGTACAAATGATACACGCACACACAGGGTAATAAAACCATAAGGCTTAACAAGTACAAATGATACACACACACACACAGGGTAATAAAACCATAAGTTTAAAGGCACAGTAAGCCTCCCGTAAACCATCACAGATACGGTCAGGCTTTTACACACAGTACAAACACCCTTTCATTTAAAGGCACAGTAAGCCTCCCGTAAACCATCACAGATACGGTCAGGCTTTTACACACAGTACAAACACCCTTTCATTTAAACACTCACCGATTGAGAACATCCTAGGTGCCCTCCGTAAAGAGTGAACAATTTTCAAAGAATTTATTTTTGCGTGGTTTATCTTACCCCTGAGCCATCGTGAACCCGTGTGATCCAGTTTCCCTTTTTCACAATGTAGTCGTCAGTTAGTCATTTGAATGCGACTCGATGTGAGCTTATTTACAATAGCACGTTTTTATGCACAAAACAAACGGCTGTGGTTCACAAGAACTCTAGCGATGGCTTTTGACTGTTGAGAGGAACGGCGATATGCATAAACCGTCGTCTGCTACGACCCTTGCCTGACCCTGCTTCCGGGCTTTTTTTTTTCAAACTTTCACAACTTCGAATTGTACTGATCTTGTCTTGATGAAAAAAGAATTCTTTTATGATTAAAGAATGTTTGTGTAACAAGCTGTCAATTTATTATTTAGATTTTAAAAGTTAGGTCTAGCGCAAAAACGCACCACGGTCCAAAAACATTTTGATAATCATCGATTCACGGCTATCGCCAGTTTACATCGATAGAATGAGACCCGAAGGGAAGTAACTCATGTTTGACCTGAGTTCAGGATGGGTCCAAAAAGTGTTCGAGACAATCTGCAAAATTAATTCTTTAAAAATTGCTCGCTCTTTACGTAAGGCACCTAGGATGTTCCCGTTTGGTGAGCGTTCAAATGGAAGGGTGTTTGTACTGTGAGTAAAAGCCTGACAGTATCTGTGATGGTTTACGGGAGGCTTACTGTCCGGGCGTGATTTCCGGTATTGGATATATTCATAACAGCCGTCCAGCACCAAAACGAGGCGCCATTGTTGTAGAGGACCAAGTCCACGAAAATAAATTCTTTGAAAATTTCTCACACTCAACAGAAAGCAGCCAGGATGTTCCCGTTCGGTGAGCGTTCAAATGGAAGTATGCTTGTACTGTATGTAGACGCTCGGGGAGCTCTGTGATGGTTTACGGGAGGCTTACTGTGCCTTTAACAAGTACAAATGATACATGCACACACAGGGTAATAAAACCATAAGTTTAACAAGTGAGAGTGATGTGCACACACAGGGTAATAAAACCATAAGTTGAACAAGTGAGAGTGATGTGCACACACAGGGTAATAAAACCATAAGTTGAACAAGTGAGAGTGATGTTCACACACAGGATTTTAAGCCATTGCATAAGTTGAACAAGTGACAGTGATATACAATGGATAATAAAATGATAAACTTGACGAGTGGCAGAGACATCAGTCAACACAAACACACGGCAGCCATGTGTATAACTTAAGTTAGACACTGTAACAACACAGCCAGCAAACACATGTAAAAAAAAACCCCACACAACCCTGTCCCAACACACCAGCTAACACAACCCCCCCCCCCCCCCCTTATTGAAAACAGTGATAGAAACGTGTGCCACATCATTTGATTGCTGCCTTTGATTTAGTGCACACCAGTTAAAGTGTTATCATGTCACCCAGTTAAAGTGTTACCATGTCACCCAGTACAGGAAAACTGTGCAAGCTCACACAGTGCTGTTCGATGCTGAGTGAATGACAAAACAAGAGAATACAGAATACAGAATACAAAACAAGAGAATACAGAATACAAAACAAGGTCCCTGAACAAGAAAGACACAGCAGAAAAAAAACACCCTAATCCTCTCAGCTGTTCCCTGAAAAGAGAGAGAGAGATGGGGGGGGGGGGGGATTCAAAAACAAGAGGAACACAGACATGACTCCCCAACATATCTACTGTCCAATGGGATATATTCAGATTTTCAAAATCCACCACCAAAACCTGACATTTCAAAATCCACCACCAAACCTAAACCTGCAATCAATTTCACAGCCATACAGAGAGATCACATCAGAGTCTTTTTTCAATGTGATTACAATGTTGAACGATGCTGGAATGCCCAGCATGTACACACTGCTTCGGCAACGCTGACCCTGCTGGCTTATCCGTGTCTGCATAATGCAAGACAGCACAGGGACGCCCCCAACTCTGCTACTGACATGTGTGCAAAAGTGACATGAAGGCCCTCGACCTGGACATCAACATTTGGGAAGACCTTGCCCAAGACCGTGCCCGCTGGAGGCTCGAACTGAAGAGAGGCCTTGCAAAGGGAGAAGAGAAGCTTCAACTCGCCTCGGAAGTGCAAGATTCAAAGTCAAAGAAAAGAACAGCAAAGAACAAACACCTTCAGACACTGTTCACAAGTGTAGTCGCTGCGGTGCATCGGTTTACAGTCACAGCAGGCGCTGTTCGAGCAACAACTGAATAATCCTCTCAGACGCACATCCATGGCCCCACGGCACCGATTGATGCTGACTTACAATGTAGTTCAAGCTATAGATTCACACCAGTTACTGTTTCACAGATAACCTAACCATGAAATAACACTACAATACTGTTTCACAGCTGTGAACCCATATCCCAGAAAAAGTACACTCTGTGAACGTTAAAATCAAATTGCTTCCTTTACAAACCAGTATCAACGTACTTCACACACATATCGAAAATATTCCATACCTGATATGCACCCTAACACATATATATTTACTGCTAGTGAAGAGAATATCAGGTTAATATACTCTTCAAATTTCCTGACAACTATACAATGTAATTGTAAGACAGCTGTGGAAATGACATGACAACTACACAATGTAAGACAGCTGTGGGAATGACCTGACAACTATACAAAGTAAGACAGCTGTGGGAATGACCTGACAACTATACAATGTAAGACAGCTGTGTGAATGACCTGACAACTATACAAAGTAAGACAGCTGTGGGAATGACCTGACAACTATACAAAGTAAGACAGCTGTGTGAATGACCTGACAACTATACAAAGTAAGACAGCTGTGTGAATGACCTGACAACTATACAATGTAAGACAGCTGTGTGAATGACCTGACAACTATACAAAGTAAGACAGCTGTGTGAATGACCTGACAACTATACAAAGTAAGACAGCTGTGGGAATGACCTGACAACTATACAAAGTAAGACAGCTGTGGGAATGACCTGACAACTATACAAAGTAAGACAGCTGTGGGAATGACCTGACAACTATACAAAGTAAGACAGCTGTGTGAATGACCTGACAACTATACAAAGTAAGACAGCTGTGTGAATGACCTGACAACTATACAAAGTAAGACAGCTGTGTGAATGACCTGACAACTATACAATGTAAGACAGCTGTGTGAATGACCTGACAACTATACAATGTAAGACAGCTGTGTGAATGACCTGACAACTATACAATGTAAGACAGCTGTGTGAATGACCTGACAACTATACAAAGTAAGACAGCTGTGTGAATGACCTGACAACTATACAAAGTAAGACAGCTGTGTGAATGACCTGACAACTATACAAAGTAAGACAGCTGTGGGAATGACCTGACAACTATACAAAGTAAGACAGCTGTGGGAATGACCTGACAACTATACAAAGTAAGACAGCTGTGGGAATGACCTGACAACTATACAAAGTAAGACAGCTGTGGGAATGACCTGACAACTATACAAAGTAAGACAGCTGTGGGAATGACCTGACAACTATACAAAGTAAGACAGCTGTGGGAATGACCTGACAACTATACAAAGTAAGACAGCTGTGGGAATGACCTGACAACTATACAAAGTAAGACAGCTGTGGGAATGACCTGACAACTATACAAAGTAAGACAGCTGTGTGAATGACCTGACAACTATACAAAGTAAGACAGCTGTGTGAATGACCTGACAACTATACAAAGTAAGACAGCTGTGTGAATGACCTGACAACTATACAAAGTAAGACAGCTGTGTGAATGACCTGACAACTATACAAAGTAAGACAGCTGTGGGAATGACCTGACAACTATACAATGTAAGACAGCTGTGGGAATGACCTGACAACTATACAAAGTAAGACAGCTGTGTGAATGACCTGACAACTATACAAAGTAAGACAGCTGTGGGAATGACCTGACAACTATACAATGTAAGACAGCTGTGGGAATGACCTGACAACTATACAAAGTAAGACAGCTGTGGGAATGACCTGACAACTATACAAAGTAAGACAGCTGTGGGAATGACCTGACAACTATACAAAGTAAGACAGCTGTGTGAATGACCTGACAACTATACAAAGTAAGACAGCTGTGTGAATGACCTGACAACTATACAAAGTAAGACAGCTGTGTGAATGACCTGACAACTATACAAAGTAAGACAGCTGTGTGAATGACCTGACAACTATACAAAGTAAGACAGCTGTGGGAATGACCTGACAACTATACAATGTAAGACAGCTGTGGGAATGACCTGACAACTATACAAAGTAAGACAGCTGTGTGAATGACCTGACAACTATACAAAGTAAGACAGCTGTGTGAATGACCTGACAACTATACAAAGTAAGACAGCTGTGTGAATGACCTGACAACTATACAAAGTAAGACAGCTGTGTGAATGACCTGACAACTATACAAAGTAAGACAGCTGTGGGAATGACCTGACAACTATACAATGTAAGACAGCTGTGGGAATGACCTGACAACTATACAATGTAAGACAGCTGTGGGAATGACCTGACAACTATACAAAGTAAGACAGCTGTGGGAATGACCTGACAACTATACAAAGTAAGACAGCTGTGTGAATGACCTGACAACTATACAAAGTAAGACAGCTGTGGGAATGACCTGACAACTATACAAAGTAAGACAGCTGTGGGAATGACCTGACAACTATACAATGTAAGACAGCTGTGGGAATGACCTGACAACTATACAATGTAAGACAGCTGTGGGAATGACCTGACAACTATACAAAGTAAGACAGCTGTGTGAATGACCTGACAACTATACAAAGTAAGACAGCTGTGTGAATGACCTGACAACTATACAAAGTAAGACAGCTGTGGGAATGACCTGACAACTATACAAAGTAAGACAGCTGTGTGAATGACCTGACAACTATACAAAGTAAGACAGCTGTGGGAATGACCTGACAACTATACAATGTAAGACAGCTGTGGGAATGACCTGACAACTATACAAAGTAAGACAGCTGTGTGAATGACCTGACAACTATACAAAGTAAGACAGCTGTGTGAATGACCTGACAACTATACAAAGTAAGACAGCTGTGGGAATGACCTGACAACTATACAAAGTAAGACAGCTGTGGGAATGACCTGACAACTATACAAAGTAAGACAGCTGTGTGAATGACCTGACAACTATACAAAGTAAGACAGCTGTGGGAATGACCTGACAACTATACAATGTAAGACAGCTGTGGGAATGACCTGACAACTATACAAAGTAAGACAGCTGTGGGAATGACCTGACAACTATACAAAGTAAGACAGCTGTGTGAATGACCTGACAACTATACAAAGTAAGACAGCTGTGGGAATGACCTGACAACTATACAATGTAAGACAGCTGTGTGAATGACCTGACAACTATACAAAGTAAGACAGCTGTGTGAATGACCTGACAACTATACAATGTAAGACAGCTGTGGGAATGACCTGACAACTATACAAAGTAAGACAGCTGTGTGAATGACCTGACAACTATACAAAGTAAGACAGCTGTGGGAATGACCTGACAACTATACAAAGTAAGACAGCTGTGTGAATGACCTGACAACTATACAAAGTAAGACAGCTGTGTGAATGACCTGACAACTATACAAAGTAAGACAGCTGTGTGAATGACCTGACAACTATACAAAGTAAGACAGCTGTGGGAATGACCTGACAACTATACAAAGTAAGACAGCTGTGGGAATGACCTGACAACTATACAAAGTAAGACAGCTGTGGGAATGACCTGACAACTATACAAAGTAAGACAGCTGTGTGAATGACCTGACAACTATACAAAGTAAGACAGCTGTGTGAATGACCTGACAACTATACAAAGTAAGACAGCTGTGTGAATGACCTGACAACTATACAATGTAAGACAGCTGTGGGAATGACCTGACAACTATACAATGTAAGACAGCTGTGGGAATGACCTGACAACTATACAAAGTAAGACAGCTGTGTGAATGACCTGACAACTATACAAAGTAAGACAGCTGTGGGAATGACCTGACAACTATACAAAGTAAGACAGCTGTGGGAATGACCTGACAACTATACAAAGTAAGACAGCTGTGGGAATGACCTGACAACTATACAATGTAAGACAGCTGTGTGAATGACCTGACAACTATACAATGTAAGACAGCTGTGTGAATGACCTGACAACTATACAATGTAAGACAGCTGTGTGAATGACCTGACAACTATACAAAGTAAGACAGCTGTGGGAATGACCTGACAACTATACAAAGTAAGACAGCTGTGGGAATGACCTGACAACTATACAAAGTAAGACAGCTGTGTGAATGACCTGACAACTATATAAAGTAAGACAGCTGTGTGAATGACCTGACAACTATACAAAGTAAGACAGCTGTGGGAATGACCTGACAACTATACAAAGTAAGACAGCTGTGGGAATGACCTGACAACTATACAAAGTAAGACAGCTGTGTGAATGACCTGACAACTATACAAAGTAAGACAGCTGTGTGAATGACCTGACAACTATACAAAGTAAGACAGCTGTGTGAATGACCTGACAACTATACAAAGTAAGACAGCTGTGGGAATGACCTGACAACTATACAAAGTAAGACAGCTGTGTGAATGACCTGACAACTATACAAAGTAAGACAGCTGTGTGAATGACCTGACAACTATACAATGTAAGACAGCTGTGTGAATGACCTGACAACTATACAAAGTAAGACAGCTGTGTGAATGACCTGACAACTATACAAAGTAAGACAGCTGTGGGAATGACCTGACAACTATACAAAGTAAGACAGCTGTGTGAATGACCTGACAACTATACAAAGTAAGACAGCTGTGTGAATGACCTGACAACTATACAAAGTAAGACAGCTGTGTGAATGACCTGACAACTATACAATGTAAGACAGCTGTGGGAATGACCTGACAACTATACAAAGTAAGACAGCTGTGTGAATGACCTGACAACTATACAATGTAAGACAGCTGTGTGAATGACCTGACAACTATACAAAGTAAGACAGCTGTGTGAATGACCTGACAACTATACAAAGTAAGACAGCTGTGTGAATGACCTGACAACTATACAAAGTAAGACAGCTGTGGGAATGACCTGACAACTATACAAAGTAAGACAGCTGTGTGAATGACCTG
Organism: Littorina saxatilis; assembly: GCF_037325665.1. Taxonomy (NCBI): domain Eukaryota; kingdom Metazoa; phylum Mollusca; class Gastropoda; order Littorinimorpha; family Littorinidae; genus Littorina; species Littorina saxatilis. Next base: position 43,731,823 of record NC_090257.1, read on the forward strand.
ACAACTATACAATGTAAGACAGCTGTGTGAATGACCTGACAACTATACAAAGTAAGACAGCTGTGTGAATGACCTGACAACTATACAATGTAAGACAGCTGTGTGAATGACCTGACAACTATACAATGTAAGACAGCTGTGTGAATGACCTGACAACTATACAAAGTAAGACAGCTGTGGGAATGACCTGACAACTATACAATGTAAGACAGCTGTGTGAATGACCTGACAACTATACAAAGTAAGACAGCTGTGGGAATGACCTGACAACTATACAATGTAAGACAGCTGTGTGAATGACCTGACAACTATACAAAGTAAGACAGCTGTGTGAATGACCTGACAACTATACAATGTAAGACAGCTGTGTGAATGACCTGACAACTATACAATGTAAGACAGCTGTGTGAATGACCTGACAACTATACAATGTAAGACAGCTGTGTGAATGACCTGACAACTATACAAAGTAAGACAGCTGTGGGAATGACCTGACAACTATACAAAGTAAGACAGCTGTGTGAATGACCTGACAACTATACAATGTAAGACAGCTGTGTGAATGACCTGACAACTATATAAAGTAAGACAGCTGTGTGAATGACCTGACAACTATACAATGTAAGACAGCTGTGGGAATGACCTGACAACTATACAAAGTAAGACAGCTGTGTGAATGACCTGACAACTATACAATGTAAGACAGCTGTGTGAATGACCTGACAACTATATAAAGTAAGACAGCTGTGTGAATGACCTGACAACTATACAAAGTAAGACAGCTGTGGGAATGACCTGACAACTATACAAAGTAAGACAGCTGTGGGAATGACCTGACAACTATACAATGTAAGACAGCTGTGTGAATGACCTGACAACTATACAAAGTAAGACAGCTGTGGGAATGACCTGACAACTATACAAAGTAAGACAGCTGTGTGAATGACCTGACAACTATATAAAGTAAGACAGCTGTGGGAATGACCTGACAACTATACAAAGTAAGACAGCTGTGTGAATGACCTGACAACTATACAAAGTAAGACAGCTGTGTGAATGACCTGACAACTATACAAAGTAAGACAGCTGTGTGAATGACCTGACAACTATACAAAGTAAGACAGCTGTGGGAATGACCTGACAACTATACAAAGTAAGACAGCTGTGGGAATGACCTGACAACTATACAAAGTAAGACAGCTGTGTGAATGACCTGACAACTATACAAAGTAAGACAGCTGTGTGAATGACCTGACAACTATACAATGTAAGACAGCTGTGGGAATGACCTGACAACTATACAATGTAAGACAGCTGTGGGAATGACCTGACAACTATACAATGTAAGACAGCTGTGGGAATGACCTGACAACTATACAATGTAAGACAGCTGTGGGAATGACCTGACAACTATATAAAGTAAGACAGCTGTGGGAATGACCTGACAACTATATAAAGTAAGACAGCTGTGGGAATGACCTGACAACTATATAAAGTAAGACAGCTGTGGGAATGACCTGACAACTATACAAAGTAAGACAGCTGTGTGAATGACCTGACAACTATACAAAGTAAGACAGCTGTGTGAATGACCTGACAACTATACAAAGTAAGACAGCTGTGTGAATGACCTGACAACTATACAAAGTAAGACAGCTGTGGGAATGACCTGACAACTATACAAAGTAAGACAGCTGTGGGAATGACCTGACAACTATACAAAGTAAGACAGCTGTGTGAATGACCTGACAACTATACAAAGTAAGACAGCTGTGTGAATGACCTGACAACTATACAATGTAAGACAGCTGTGGGAATGACCTGACAACTATACAATGTAAGACAGCTGTGGGAATGACCTGACAACTATACAATGTAAGACAGCTGTGGGAATGACCTGACAACTATACAATGTAAGACAGCTGTGTGAATGACCTGACAACTATACAAAGTAAGACAGCTGTGGGAATGACCTGACAACTATACAATGTAAGACAGCTGTGGGAATGACCTGACAACTATACAAAGTAAGACAGCTGTGTGAATGACCTGACAACTATACAATGTAAGACAGCTGTGTGAATGACCTGACAACTATACAAAGTAAGACAGCTGTGGGAATGACCTGACAACTATACAAAGTAAGACAGCTGTGGGAATGACCTGACAACTATACAATGTAAGACAGCTGTGGGAATGACCTGACAACTATACAAAGTAAGACAGCTGTGTGAATGACCTGACAACTATACAATGTAAGACAGCTGTGGGAATGACCTGACAACTATACAAAGTAAGACAGCTGTGGGAATGACCTGACAACTATACAATGTAAGACAGCTGTGGGAATGACCTGACAACTATATAAAGTAAGACAGCTGTGGGAATGACCTGACAACTATACAATGTAAGACAGCTGTGGGAATGACCTGACAACTATACAAAGTAAGACAGCTGTGGGAATGACCTGACAACTATACAAAGTAAGACAGCTGTGGGAATGACCTGACAACTATACAAAGTAAGACAGCTGTGGGAATGACCTGACAACTATACAAAGTAAGACAGCTGTGGGAATGACCTGACAACTATACAATGTAAGACAGCTGTGGGAATGACCTGACAACTATACAATGTAAGACAGCTGTGGGAATGACCTGACAACTATACAAAGTAAGACAGCTGTGGGAATGACCTGACAACTATACAATGTAAGACAGCTGTGGGAATGACCTGACAACTATACAATGTAAGACAGCTGTGGGAATGACCTGACAACTATACAAAGTAAGACAGCTGTGGGAATGACCTGACAACTATACAAAGTAAGACAGCTGTGTGAATGACCTGACAACTATACAATGTAAGACAGCTGTGTGAATGACCTGACAACTATACAAAGTAAGACAGCTGTGTGAATGACCTGACAACTATACAAAGTAAGACAGCTGTGGGAATGACCTGACAACTATACAATGTAAGACAGCTGTGTGAATGACCTGAAATCATCAACAATACACAAGGAACGTGGAAGAGAGTCTGTTGAGTATTCAGGCACTACACAGTTCGTGGACTTCACTTTTGCACTTCAAATTAACTGTCAATCAATCAATCAATATCAATCAATATGAGGCTTATATTGCACGTATTCCGTGGGTACAGTTGTAAGCGCAGGGATTTATTTATTTTATTTTTATTTATTTAAAAAAAAAATAAAATTTTAAATGTCGCCATCCTTGACATCACCACACACACCATCACATGTATAATAAATGCCAAGTTCCTGCAACCAACCAAACACACTGTCTCTGTAGTCCACAGAACACGGGTTTCAACACTGTCAATATTTGTTGTAGTTGGTACAAAGTACAAACATTTAAAAAAAAAGACTAACATAATGTTTTGACTGCAACACGCAACCAAGTATAGTGCACATGCACTAATTGTTGAACCAACAAATATTTTGTTCATACATATACATACATACAGGCAATTCAAAGAATAAGGCATACTGCACTTTTTTAAATCTAATTTTGGTTGACTGATGCAAGTGTGAGGTAGAGTGGGGTGTGGGGTGGAACAGTGGAGGTGTGAGGTAGAGTGGGGGGTGGGGTTGAAAAGTGGAGGTGTGAGGTAGAGTGGGGTGTGGGGTGGAACAGTGGAGGTGTGAGGTAGAGTGGGGTGTGGGGTGGAACAGTGGAGGTGTGAGGTAGAGTGGGGGGTGGGGTGGAACAGTGGAGGTGTGAGGTAGAGTGGGGTGTGGGGTGGAACAGTGGAGGTGTGAGGTAGAGTGGGGTGTGGGGTGGAACAGTGGAGGTGTGAGGTAGAGTGGGGGGTGGGGTGGAACAGTGGAGGTGTGAGGTAGAGTGGGGGGTGGGGTGGAACAGTGGAGGTGTGAGGTAGAGTGGGGGGTGGGGTGGAACAGTGGAGGTGTGAGGTAGAGTGGGGGGTGGGGTGGAACAGTGGAGGTGTGAGGTAGAGTGGGGGGTGGGGTGGAACAGTGGAGGTGTGAGGTAGAGTGGGGTGTGGGGTGGAACAGTGGAGGTGTGAGGTAGAGTGGGGGGTGGGGTGGAACAGTGGAGGTGTGAGGTAGAGTGGGGGGTGCGGTGGAACAGTGGAGGTGTGAGGTAGAGTGGGGGGTGGGGTGGAACAGTGGAGGTGTGAGGTAGAGTGGGGGGTGGGGTGGAACAGTGGAGGTGTGAGGTAGAGTGGGGTGTGGGGTGGAACAGTGGAGGTGTGAGGTAGAGTGGGGTGTGGGGTGGAACAGTGGAGGTGTGAGGTAGAGTGGGGTGTGGGGTGGAACAGTGGAGGTGTGAGGTAGAGTGGGGGGTGGGGTGGAACAGTGGAGGTGTGAGGTAGAGTGGGGGGTGGGGTGGAACAGTGGAGGTGTGAGGTAGAGTGGGGGGTGGGGTGGAACAGTGGAGGTGTGAGGTAGAGTGGGGGGTGGGGTGGAACAGTGGAGGTGTGAGGTAGAGTGGGGGGTGGGGTGGAACAGTGGAGGTGTGAGGTAGAGTGGGGGGTGGGGTGGAACAGTGGAGGAAAACAAGTGTAGATGCAGCCCTCTATTGTCTATACGATGCATAGTTCAGGAGCAAGGCAAAGTCCTGATACAGTGTAGTCAAAAATGACAGTCAAATGGCGCGGACTACAACTTACTGCTTCCCATACTTCTTCTTCGTTTAAATGGTCTAAAACTTGAATGACCTTTTTTACCCCGCCATTTAGGTAGCCATACGCCGCTTTCGGGGGATGTATGCATGGTATTTTTGTGTTTCTATAATCCACCAAACTCTGACTTGGATTGCAGGATCTTTCCGTGCGTGCTTGGTCTTGTGCTTGCGTGTACACACGATGGGGGATAAGGCACTAGCAGGTCTGCACATTATTGACCTTGGAGATCTCCACCCTTAACCCACCAGGCATGGCCAGGATTCCAACCCACGACCTTCCGCTTGGTTCCGCTTGGGAGGCTGGAGTCTTATCCACGGGGCCATTGCGCCGTGAGTCTCAGTCTGCTTCCTGCACCAATCAAAACCTACAAGACTTTACACAGGCAGCTGTATGTCTGACAGCATTGGGCAACATGTAAATGTACAGGGGACTTGTACTACGTGCATGGCTTGCTGGGGTTGTAACTTGTAGAACAGTAGTTTTACAAAATGTTCCTGACAATCCCACCCTGAGGTCTCCACGGTCCACAGTCCACACTACCACCGCTGTGCTACAACCCTTTCTGCCATCATTCTGTAAGAGCAGGCTAAAGTGCTGTTCACATGGTCACACTACCACCGCTGTGCTACAACCCTTTCTGCCATCCTTCTGTAACAGCAGGCTAAAGTGCTGTTCACATGGCCACACTACCACCGCTGTGCTACAACCCTTTCTGCCATCATTCTGTAAGAGCAGGCTAAAGTGCTGTTCACATGGTCACACTACCACCGCTGTGCTACAACCCTTTCTGCCATCCTTCTGTAAGAGCAGGCTAAAGTGCTGTTCACATGGTCACACTACCACCGCTGTGCTACAACCCTTTCTGCCATCATCCTGTAAGAGCAGGCTAAAGTGCTGTTCACATGGTCACACTACCACCCCTGTGCTACAACCCTTTCTGCCATCATTCTGTAAGAGCAGGCTAAAGTGCTGTTCACATGGCCACACTACCACCGCTGTGCTACAACCCTTTCTGCCATCATTCTGTAAGAGCAGGCTAAAGTGCTGTTCACATGGTCACACTACCACCGCTGTGCTACAACCCTTTCTGCCATCATCCTGTAAGAGCAGGCTAAAGTGCTGTTCACATGGTCACACTACCACCCCTGTGCTACAACCCTTTCTGCCATCATCCTGTAAGAGCAGGCTAAAGTGCTGTTCACATGGCCACACTACCACCGCTGTGCTACAACCCTTTCTGCCATCATTCTGTAAGAGCAGGCTAAAGTGCTGTTCACATGGCCACACTACCACCGCTGTGCTACAACCCTTTCTGCCATCATTCTGTAAGAGCAGGCTAAAGTGCTGTTCACATGGCCACACTACCACCGCTGTGCTACAACCCTTTCTGCCATCATTCTGTAAGAGCAGGCTAAAGTGCTGTTCACATGGCCACACTACCACCGCTGTGCTACAACCCTTTCTGCCATCCTTCTGTAAGAGCAGGCTAAAGTGCTGTTCACATGGCCACACTACCACCGCTGTGCTACAACCCTTTCTGCCATCATTCTGTAAGAGCAGGCTAAAGTGCTGTTCACATGGCCACACTACCACCGCTGTGCTACAACCCTTTCTGCCATCCTTCTGTAAGAGCAGGCTAAAGTGCTGTTCACATGGCCACACTACCACCGCTGTGCTACAACCCTTTCTGCCATCCTTCTGTAAGAGCAGGCTAAAGTGCTGTTCACATGGCCACACTACCACCGCTGTGCTACAACCCTTTCTGCCATCCTTCTGTAAGAGCAGGCTAAAGTGCTGTTCACATGGCCACACTACCACCGCTGTGCTACAACCCTTTCTGCCATCATCCTGTAAGAGCAGGCTAAAGTGCTGTTCACATGGCCACACTACCACCGCTGTGCTACAACCCTTTCTGCCATCCTTCTGTAAGAGCAGGCTAAAGTGCTGTTCACATGGCCACACTACCACCGCTGTGCTACAACCCTTTCTGCCATCCTTCTGTAAGAGCAGGCTAAAGTGCTGTTCACATGGCCACACTACCACCGCTGTGCTACAACCCTTTCTGCCATCATTCTGTAAGAGCAGGCTAAAGTGCTGTTCACATGGTCACACTACCACCGCTGTGCTACAACCCTTTCTGCCATCCTTCTGTAAGAGCAGGCTAAAGTGCTGTTCACATGGCCACACTACCACCGCTGTGCTACAACCCTTTCTGCCATCTTCTGTAAGAGCAGGCTAAAGTGCTGTTCACATGGCCACACTACCACCGCTGTGCTACAACCCTTTCTGCCATCCTTCTGTAAGAGCAGGCTAAAGTGCTGTTCACATGGCCACACTACCACCGCTGTGCTACAACCCTTTCTGCCATCATCCTGTAAGAGCAGGCTAAAGTGCTGTTCACATGGCCACACTACCACCGCTGTGCTACAACCCTTTCTGCCATCATTCTGTAAGAGCAGGCTAAAGTGCTGTTCACATGGCCACACTACCACCGCTGTGCTACAACCCTTTCTGCCATCATCCTGTAAGAGCAGGCTAAAGTGCTGTTCACATGGCCACACTACCACCGCTGTGCTACAACCCTTTCTGCCATCCTTCTGTAAGAGCAGGCTAAAGTGCTGTTCACATGGCCACACTACCACCGCTGTGCTACAACCCTTTCTGCCATCATTCTGTAAGAGCAGGCTAAAGTGCTGTTCACATGGTCACACTACCACCGCTGTGCTACAACCCTTTCTGCCATCCTTCTGTAAGAGCAGGCTAAACTGCTGTTCACATGGTCACACTACCACCGCTGTGCTACAACCCTTTCTGCCATCATCCTGTAAGAGCAGGGCTAAAGTGCTGTTCACATGGCCACACTACCACCGCTGTGCTACAACCCTTTCTGCCATCATTCTGTAACAGCGGGCTAAAGTGCTGTTCACATGGCCACACTACCACCGCTGTGCTACAACCCTTTCTGCCATCCTTCTGTAAGAGCAGGCTAAAGTGCTGTTCACATGGCCACACTACCACCGCTGTGCTACAACCCTTTCTGCCATCATTCTGTAAGAGCAGGCTAAAGTGCTGTTCACATGGTCACACTACCACCGCTGTGCTACAACCCTTTCTGCCATCCTTCTGTAAGAGCAGGCTAAACTGCTGTTCACATGGCCACACTACCACCGCTGTGCTACAACCCTTTCTGCCATCCTTCTGTAAGAGCAGGCTAAAGTGCTGTTCACATGGCCACACTACCACCGCTGTGCTACAACCCTTTCTGCCATCATTCTGTAAGAGCAGGCTAAAGTGCTGTTCACATGGTCACACTACCACCGCTGTGCTACAACCCTTTCTGCCATCCTTCTGTAAGAGCAGGCTAAAGTGCTGTTCACATGGTCACACTACCACCGCTGTGCTACAACCCTTTCTGCCATCATCCTGTAAGAGCAGGCTAAAGTGCTGTTCACATGGTCACACTACCACCCCTGTGCTACAACCCTTTCTGCCATCATCCTGTAAGAGCAGGCTAAACTGCTGTTCACATGGCAGACTGTCAACCAACTTTTCCCACATTTTTGTAGGTTTGAATCTTTCTTGAGTTGTTGATGCCAAGTCAGCAAAAAATCTGCCTGTTGAACGGCCCCAACGATTTAGAACAGATTTAGCCGTGACTCGAAAACTCGGCCGTAACAAGAGAATCGGGCTGTGTCCCAGAAGTAAGGGTACATAACAGCCTCAGGTCTTCGCCTGCACTGTGTCAAACGTCACCTCAACATGGCTGACTCTACTGCTGCACCCCAACACAAGACTAATGTTACCAGGCAACGAGACAGTCATGCCAAGCGTGATAATTAGAAGTCAGGGTCTGAGTCCTCCCCTGAGTCCCAGCCCGAGGTTTCGACCTTCGCCGTGTCAAAGTCTACCTCCACATTGTACTCAAAGTCCGGGTCGCCCAACCGCTTGCGATTCTTCTCGTAGGTGGAATCCATTGTCAGCTTTTTGCGCAACAACACCTCCTGGTCGACCTTGTTCAAGTCCTCGTCGGGTTTGACGGTGTCGATGTCGTTGTTGCGAGCAATGCTGGCTTCCAGACTCAGCCCGCTCAACTTGTCCTTGATGATTGTGAGCAGCCGCACCAGCTGAGCGTCGGTCAGTAGCGCAACGTAGCGAGTGTGACGAGCGTTCTCCTTCAGGTCCGTCAGAGTGCTCGGCACGCTTGAGTTCTTGTTGAAGCTGCGTAGTGGCATGGAGCGTCTCCGCAGCTTGCCCGACCTCCAGTCCTTGTAGGTCATCACCAGCGCCGGAGGGTCGAAGCGAACGCCGCACTTCATCAGCTGCAGTGTGGCGGCCATGTCGACAACCCCGGGTCGGCCCTCACACGGCGCTCATCTTCTGGCAGAAAAACTGAGAAAAAGACAGTGTAAGTGCACAGAAATATTGGAAAATCCAGTGATACAGACTTGGGTAAAGTTATACAGTGTAACACCTCTTCCTGAAAACACAACCAAAGCAAGACAGTTATATAGTATGTAGATGTTGATTCATCAAATTCGAAAGACCGTAAATGAAAAGTCAAGTACTACTTTTAGTTTTATTTGTATAAATAGAGGACATCAACAGACACACACACATCAATGCATGCAGAAACACAAACACACAAACCTACGCACAGAGAAAACAAACAACAGAGTTTAGTTATAAGATTTATTAGTTAGTAGTCTCATTGTTTAACGCCTAATAACGGTACTTCAGACTTTCAGTTCTAGTGATGCTTCTTTTTGATCGAGAAGACGAAATAAGCTCTATTAGAAATGGCGGTCACTTCACAGATCAAACAAAGTCGAAACAAATCGATTCACCTTTTGTTCTTGCGCAAAAACAGGACTGAGAGCCAAAATCTTCCCAAAGACGGTTCCTGCGGGCAAGTCAAAACACAGCGGACATAAATGTGTCCGAGGAGTTACCTCCCATCAGAAAAAAATACTAACTATATGGGAATTACTACAAGTGCAGACTCTGCGCTGATTGAGGATAGCAGCAGCTGGTATCCTTAGCGGATTATGACTTTATTCAGTTATTCTGTAGAAAAACAGAAATGCTGCAGAAAAAAACGGTTTTTCTCCAGCATTTCTGAATAATGTCATCAAATGAAGACTTGTGCATGATGATTTTCCTTGTAGTGTGCAAAGCTTCTGTTATTAAAGCTTGAGTATGGGCCGTGATAAATCCATGTGACATTCTACCTGTGTTATAGCCCTGCGGTTGTGTTATAGCCCTGCAGTTGTGTTATAGCCCTGTGGTTGTGTTATAGCCCTGTGGTTGTGTTATAGCCCTGCGGTTGTGTTATAGCCCTGTGGTTGTGTTATAGCCCTGCGGTTGTGTTATAGCCGTGTGGTTGTGTTATAGCCCTGCGGTTGTGTTATAGCCCTGCGGTTGTGTTATAGCCCTGCGGTTGTGTTATAGCCCTGCGGTTGTGTTATAGCCCTGCGGTTGTGTTATAGCCCTGTGGTTGTGTTATAGCCCTGCGGTTGTGTTATAGCCCTGCAGTTGTGTTATAGCCCTGCGGTTGTGTTATAGCCCTGTGGTTGTGTTATAGCCCTGTGGTTGTGTTATAGCCCTGTGGTTGTGTTATAGCCCTGCGGTTGTGTTATAGCCCTGTGGTTGTGTTATAGCCCTGCGGTTGTGTTATAGCCCTGCGGTTGTGTTATAGCCCTGCGGTTGTGTTATAGCCCTGCGGTTGTGTTATAGCCCTGCGGTTGTGTTATAGCCCTGTGGTTGTGTTATAGCCCTGCGGTTGTGTTATAGCCCTGTGGTTGTGTTATAGCCCTGCAGTTGTGTTATAGCCCTGTGGTTGTGTTATAGCCCTGTGGTTGTGTTATAGCCCTGCGGTTGGGGTGGCGCAGTCTGTCTCCATAGTCTCAAGCATTTTCCAGTTATTCAATGATTCTTCTGTATGCGGCTCTATTTTTACAGTTTGGTACATTTGGTACACACTTACCTGAAAAGAGCCCCACGCTCAAATGACAATGGCTCGTTCGGGGTTGAAGTGTATCTGATTTTGGTCGTATCACTCAAAAATGTACGAGGGTAGAGCAAAAACAATTAGGGATAGCACTTATTAGGGATAGCACTTAACGGTTAACCCTTGTCACACAAGATAATACTAATCGAAAGATAGTACTAATCGACCGGAACAACTTTTCTTCTTAAGCACCAGTGGCGGATTTAAGGGGGGGGGCTAAGGGGGCCTTTTTCAGGGGAAAAAAAAAGAAGAAAAAAAAGAGAGAGAGAGAGAGAGATGATTAAATGACCATTTCTGAGCTCAGGTGGCTCTAGATTGCAGCATTTTGCTTCCTTGAAAAAAAATTATTCCCGGACCCCCCTAGCATGTTCGGGCGCTTTGCGCCCTCAATTCAGGCGCTTCAAGTTTGTGCAAAAAAGTTTGAGCACTATGTAAAAGTTGCTTTTATTTTTTTAAATTAATTAGAAACGTCCTCGGCTAGCCACCCGGACAGACTATGCCCACTTCTTGTGCGAGCGTGTGTGTGTGCAAAACGCGTTAGCTGTTATTAAACATGCATACTGGAGTGTTTTTATGCCTTCATATATTTGAGTGAAGTGTTAGCAGAATGAATTGTACATGTTGTTAGCAGAATGAATTGTACATGTGAATGACAGTTCCTCACGAAGTCGTTATCAACATAAAACCCACACACTTGTGTAAAGATAGATTTTCTTTATTTTGCAACAGTGTCAGTCATAAGAAAGTAAGTCTTCCATTTTGATCAAATACGGAACGAAAATTGAACCAACAGAAAGAAAACAATACCAATTTACAACAACCATTTCATTTGAACATATTTCTTATTTGGATGACATAATTATGAACAGACTAAAACCAATCAATAATATGATGTAATAAATCATGAGTTAAATTTTTCAGGTTTTCTTGAAAGACTTTATGTATTTTTATACGGCATCTTCTTACATACTGTATTTCACTTTGTGCAATTCAAGATTGTGTTCGTCGTACCTGGTTTTGAGACACTTTTATTAATTTTTTTGATATTTTTCTTATATATATATATATCTTGAGGTGTGTTAGTTGACCCTAGTACAGGTGGTTGGTGAAGCGATTGCATAACATACACCTGTGTATGGCTCTCAGCTTGAAGACAATAAATTGTGTCAGCTTTTACTGACAATGGTGTTGTTGGCATTTTTTTCCAAGACTTATCCTGCTTGTCACCAAACTATCAACTCACAATACCATAGTACAGTGCACAACACAAACAAGCACCTTGAAACTCTCAAACATACACTGAATTGAATCTCATACATGATACGTTAGAGAGACACATTTTCTAGAAATTTAAGATTGACACAAAACTTTTCGGCAACTGAATATAGCATGGAAATTGGGACTGTCTGTGCCAGTGTGTGATTAGAACAATAAGACTGAATGTTAGTAAGTAATAATAATATTAATCTGATAAAATATGTACAAAAAACGAATAAATTATAACTGAGATCCAAAATATTCAAAAAATACAACAAAACACACTCAGATCCAAGTTAAAGTAATGACTAGATTTACCACAATAAATAGGATATTCTTTATAATATAATTATACTTCTACATGTACACAATTATATATAATTATACTTTGACATTGATTGATAAAGACACTGATCTTAAGACATTTGTTCAGGTGTATGTATACACATGTAGAGGCTGTGGCAAGGAAAGGGACTAGCCCACACATGTCGCATCTCTATCTTGTTTTGTTTTGTTTTACTGACAGTTTAGATTGTTTGCATCTTCACAGCTAACACTGATTAAAACACCATAAGAATACAACCTATGTAAATCAACACAGCAAGATTCTGTCAGCAAACAAGGGCTGAAGTTTACAACAAATAACAAATCTGCAACAAACAGAGAAGAAATTGTGAAAAAGTGAAAAAAGGCAGTAAATAACTTCAAGAGGAGGGTAGAATTTTAGAGGAATCCAGATACAATTGTGTGTATGTATGTGTGTGTAGCGTAGATATGACTTAATCATCTCAAAAATGGCCCGGGCAGTCTCGGGAACCATGGATGTTTGCAAACGCGTGGAAACATTCCTACCCTGACCAGAGTAGTCTTCATGGCACTGGAAGTGGAAACATTCCTACCCTGACCAGAGTAGTCTTCATGGCACTGGAAGTGGAAACATTCCTACCCTGACCAGAGTAGTCTTCATGGCACTGGAAGTGGAAACATTCCTACCCTGACCAGAGTAGTCTTCATGGCACTGGAAGTGGAAACATTCCTATCCTGACCAGAGTAGTCTTCATGGCACTGGAAGTGGAAACATTCCTACCCTGACCAGAGTAGTCTTCATGGCACTGGAAGTGGAAACATTCCTACCCTGACCAGAGTAGTCTTCATGGCACTGGAAGTGGAAACATTCCTACCCTGACCAGAGTAGTCTTCATGGCACTGGAAGTGCTGGTCATCATTTCTACACATATCAACACTGAGAGAAATTCAACAATACACAAAACTCAACAGCCATGGTAACCGCCCTCAGACAAGGACTAGGTCTTGGCGTCATGATGATGTCACTGATGACATCAGGATGATGTTACTGATGATCTCATTACGATGACACTGATGACATCAGGATGATGTCACTGATGATCTCACTGATTATGATGTCATGATGCCAGGATGATGTCACTGATGATCTCATTGTGATGGCATGATGCCAGGATGATGTCACTGAGGATCTCAGTATGTCAGGATGACATCATCAGGAGCTAGTAGCTGCTGTGACTTGCAATGTCGGACTGAAACAAGAATAACACAGAATTTCACCATGAATATTCCTGTCTCTGTCATGAGGGGGTAACTCTAGGGCATCAGCACGCCCTGTTGTGTAACACACAAAATGCTTGATAAATAAAGATAGGTCAGGAGTGCTTCAAGGATGGTAAAAAATATAAATGGAAAAACAAAACAAAACCAAACCCAATATATCTATTTTGTCAACATGTCAGATTAAGCAACACAGCCAGACAAAATCAGTTCTACACAGACCGAGAACTGGTTGGAAGTTTGTTGATGAGAAATGCTGTTTCTTCCATAAGGAAGAACATTACTTACTGTGCACATGTATCGTACTCCTCTATCTGCGCGTGCGTGCGTGTGTGTGTGTGTGTGTGTGTGTGTGTGTGTGTGTGTGTGTGTTTTAGTGTGTGTGTGTGTGTGTGTGTGTGTGTGTTAGTGTGTGTGTGTGTGTTAGTGTGTGTGTGTGTGTGTGTGCGTGTGTGTGTGTGTGTTAGTGTGTGTGTGTGTGTGTGTGTGTGTGTGTGTGTGTGTGTGTGTGTGTGTGTTTGCAGCACTGGATCTTGTGTTCTGATTATTTGAAGACTCCTTTCTCCATCAGACAGAATCATGAGGTTTGACAATGCAGGGTAGTGTCAGAACAGCAGAAAACAGACAAGACTGTAGAGTTGTCAATGAAACATTCTATAGACTACCCCTTGACCAATGACACACCCTATGCACTAAAGCAGCATGGAAACACAGTACATTATTGAGGAAACAGTGTGATTTGGATTTTTGGAAAAGATCAAACTGATGGGTGGGTGACAACTGGAGGGGGGGGGGGGGGTGTTAAAGCATGCAGAGGGCATAAAGAAATGAGGCAAATAAAATGTCTTTAAAAATTACAGTAATCGGCTTGGGTTGATTGTGAGTTGTCTTTGGATCATATATGAAGTTATTTTTCAAGCACACTGAGTCTATTTCCATGTGGACACCAGCCATACTACACTCAGACATTCAAAGCAAGATGTGGACCAGGAAAGCGTAGAAGAAATGGTTTACACAGAGAGTGACAGAGAAGTTGGCTACACCCTCCTCAACTCGTCAAAGCAGTACCACAGAACACCAACCATACAAAGGAAAATGCTGCACCTGTAGACCTGCATGATCATGTGGAAAGAGAACAACCTTGTGATACAGATGTCAGATAGAAAGGGAGAGAACAACCTTGTGATACAGATGTCAGATAGAAAGGAAGAGAACAACCTTGTGATACAGATGTCAGATAGAAAGGAAGAGAACAACCTTGTGATACAGATGTCAGATATAGAAAGGCAGAGAACAACCTTGTGATACAGATGTCAGATAGAAAGGAAGAGAACAACCTTGTGATACAGATGTCAGATAGAAAGGGAGATAACAACCTTGTGATACAGATGTCAGATAGAAAGGAAGAGAACAACCTTGTGATACAGATGTCAGATAGAAAGGAAGAGAACAACCTTGTGATACAGATGTCAGATAGAAAGGAAGAGAACAACCTTGTGATACAGATAGAAAGGAAGAGAACAACCTTGTGATACAGATGTCAGATAGAAAGGAAGAGAACAACCTTGTGATACAGATGTCAGATATAGAAAGGAAGAGAACAACCTTGTGATACAGATGTCAGATATAGAAAGGAAGAGAACAACCTTGTGATGCAGATGTCAGATAGAAAGGAAGAGAACAACCGTGTGATACAGATGTCAGATAGAAAGGGAGAGAACAACCTTGTGATACAGATGTCAGATATAGAAAGGAAGAGAACAACCTTGTGATGCAGATGTCAGATAGAAAGGAAGAGAACAACCGTGTGATACAGATGTCAGATAGAAAGGAAGAGAACAACCTTGTGATACAGATGTCAGATAGACAGGAAGAGAACAACCTTGTGATACAGATGTCAGATAGACAGGAAGAGATCAACCTTGTGATACAGATGTCAGATAGAAAGGAAGAGAACAACCTTGTGATACAGATGTCAGATAGACAGGAAGAGAACAACATTGTGATACAGATGTCAGATAGAAAGGAAGAGAACAACCTTGTGATACAGATGTCAGATAGAAAGGAAGAGAACAACCTTGTGATACAGATGTCAGATAGAAAGGAAGAGAACCTTGTGATACAGATGTCAGATAGAAAGGGAGAGAACAACCTTGTGATACAGATGTCAGATTGAAAGGAAGAGAACAACCTTGTGATACAGATGTCAGATAGAAAGGAAGAGAACAACCTTGTGATACAGATGTCAGATAGACAGGAAGAGAACAACCTTGTGATACAGATGTCAGATAGAAAGGAAGAGAACAACCTTGTGATACAGATGTCAGATAGAAAGGAAGAGAACAACCTTGTGATACAGATGTCAGATAGAAAGGAAGAGATCAACCTTGTGATACAGATGTCAGATAGAAAGGAAGAGAACAACCTTGTGATACAGATGTCAGATAGAAAGGAAGAGAACAACCTTGTGATACAGATGTCAGATAGAAAGGAAGAGAACAACCTTGTGATACAGATGTCAGATAGAAAGGGAGAGAACAACCTTGTGATACAGATGTCAGATAGAAAGGGAGAGAACAACCTTGTGATACAGATGTCAGATAGAAAGGAAGAGAACAACCTTGTGATACAGATGTCAGATAGAAAGGAAGAGAACAACCTTGTGATACAGATGTCAGATAGAAAGGAAGAGAACAACCTTGTGATACAGATGTCAGATAGAAAGGAAGAGAACAACCTTGTGATACAGATGTCAGATAGAAAGGAAGAGAACAACCTTGTGATACAGATGTCAGATAGAAAGGAAGAGAACAACCTTGTGATACAGATGTCAGATAGAAAGGAAGAGAACAACCTTGTGATACAGATGTCAGATAGAAAGGAAGAGAACAACCTTGTGATACAGATGTCAGATAGAAAGGAAGAGAACAACCTTGTGATACAGATGTCAGATAGAAAGGAAGAGAACAACCTTGTGATACAGATGTCAGATAGAAAGGAAGAGAACAACCTTGTGATACAGATGTCAGATAGAAAGGAAGAGAACAACCTTGTGATACAGATGTCAGATAGAAAGGAAGAGAACAACCTTGTGATACAGATGTCAGATAGAAAGGAAGAGAACAACCTTGTGATACAGATGTCAGATAGAAAGGGAGAGAACAACCTTGTGATACAGATGTCAGATAGAAAGGAAGAGAACAACCTTGTGATACAGATGTCAGATAGAAAGGAAGAGAACAACCTTGTGATACAGATGTCAGATAGAAAGGAAGAGAACAACCTTGTGATACAGATGTCAGATAGAAAGGGAGAGAACAACCTTGTGATACAGATGTCAGATAGAAAGGGAGAGAACAACCTTGTGATACAGATGTCAGATAGAAAGGAAGAGAACAACCTTGTGATACAGATGTCAGATATAGAAAGGAAGAGAACAACCTTGTGATACAGATGTCAGATAGAAAGGAAGAGAACAACCTTGTGATACAGATGTCAGATAGAAAGGAAGAGAACAACCTTGTGATACAGATGTCAGATAGAAAGGAAGAGAACAACCTTGTGATACAGATGTCAGATAGAAAGGGAGAGAACAACCTTGTGATACAGATGTCAGATAGAAAGGAAGAGAACAACCTTGTGATACAGATGTCAGATAGAAAGGGAGAGAACAACCTTGTGATACAGATGTCAGATAGAAAAGAAGAGAACAACCTTGTGATACAGATGTCAGATAGAAAGGAAGAGAACAACCTTGTGATACAGATGTCAGATATAGAAAGGAAGAGAACAACCTTGTGATACAGATGTCAGATAGAAAGGGAGAGAACAACCTTGTGATACAGATGTCAGATAGAAAGGAAGAGAACAACCTTGTGATACAGATGTCAGATATAGAAAGGAAGAGAACAACCTTGTGATACAGATGTCAGATAGAAAGGAAGAGAACAACCTTGTGATACAGATGTCAGATAGAAAGGAAGAGAACAACCTTGTGATACAGATGTCAGATAGAAAGGGAGAGAACAACCTTGTGATACAGATGTCAGATAGAAAGGGAGAGAACAACCTTGTGATACAGATGTCAGATAGAAAGGAAGAGAACAACCTTGTGATACAGATGTCAGATAGAAAGGAAGAGAACAACCTTGTGATACAGATGTCAGATAGAAAGGAAGAGAACAACCTTGTGATACAGATGTCAGATAGAAAGGAAGAGAACAACCTTGTGATACAGATGTCAGATAGAAAAGAAGAGAACAACCTTGTGATACAGATGTCAGATAGAAAGGAAGAGAACAACCTTGTGATACAGATGTCAGATAGACAGGAAGAGATCAACCTTGTGATACAGATGTCAGATAGAAAGGAAGAGAACAACCTTGTGATACAGATGTCAGATAGAAAGGGAGAGAACAACCTTGTGATACAGATGTCAGATAGAAAGGGAGAGAACAACCTTGTGATACAGATGTCAGATAGAAAGGAAGAGAACAACCTTGTGATACAGATGTCAGATAGAAAGGAAGAGAACAACCTTGTGATACAGATGTCAGATAGAAAGGAAGAGAACAACCTTGTGATACAGATGTCAGATAGAAAGGAAGAGAACAACCTTGTGATACAGATGTCAGATAGAAAGGAAGAGAACAACCTTGTGATACAGATGTCAGATAGAAAGGAAGAGAACAACCTTGTGATACAGATGTCAGATAGAAAGGAAGAGATCAACCTTGTGATACAGATGTCAGATAGAAAGGAAGAGAACAACCTTGTGATACAGATGTCAGATAGAAAGGAAGAGAACAACCTTGTGATACAGATGTCAGATAGAAAGGAAGAGAACAACCTTGTGATACAGATGTCAGATAGAAAGGGAGAGAACAACCTTGTGATACAGATGTCAGATAGAAAGGGAGAGAACAACCTTGTGATACAGATGTCAGATAGAAAGGAAGAGAACAACCTTGTGATACAGATGTCAGATAGAAAGGAAGAGAATCAACCTTGTGATACAGATGTCAGATAGAAAGGAAGAGAACAACCTTGTGATACAGATGTCAGATAGAAAAGAAGAGAACAACCTTGTGATACAGATGTCAGATAGAAAAGAAGAGAACAACCTTGTGATACAGATGTCAGATAGAAAGGAAGAGAACACCCTTGTGATACAGATGTCAGATAGAAAGGAAGAGAACAACCTTGTGATACAGATGTCAGATAGAAAGGAAGAGAACAACCTTGTGATACAGATGTCAGATAGAAAGGAAGAGAACAACCTTGTGATACAGATGTCAGATAGAAAGGAAGAGAACAACCTTGTGATACAGATGTCAGATAGAAAGGAAGAGAACAACCTTGTGATACAGATGTCAGATAGAAAGGAAGAGAACAACCTTGTGATACAGATGTCAGATAGAAAGGAAGAGAACAACCTTGTGATACAGATGTCAGATAGAAAGGAAGAGAACAACCTTGTGATACAGATGTCAGATAGAAAGGGAGAGAACAACCTTGTGATACAGATGTCAGATAGAAAGGAAGAGAACAACCTTGTGATACAGATGTCAGATAGAAAGGAAGAGAACAACCTTGTGATACAGATGTCAGATAGAAAGGAAGAGAACAACCTTGTGATACAGATGTCAGATAGAAAGGGAGAGAACAACCTTGTGATACAGATGTCAGATAGAAAAGAAGAGAACAACCTTGTGATACAGATGTCAGATAGAAAGGAAGAGAACAACCTTGTGATACAGATGTCAGATATAGAAAGGAAGAGAACAACCTTGTGATGCAGATGTCAGATAGAAAGGAAGAGAACAACCTTGTGATACAGATGTCAGATAGAAAGGAAGAGAACAACCTTGTGATACAGATGTCAGATAGAAAAGAAGAGAACAACCTTGTGATACAGATGTCAGATAGAAAGGGAGAGAACAACCTTGTGATACAGATGTCAGATAGAAAGGAAGAGAACAACCTTGTGATACAGATGTCAGATAGAAAGGGAGAGAACAACCTTGTGATACAGATGTCAGATAGAAAGGAAGAGAACAACCTTGTGATACAGATGTCAGATAGAAAGGAAGAGAACAACCTTGTGATACAGATGTCAGATATAGAAAGGAAGAGAACAACCTTGTGATACAGATGTCAGATAGAAAGGGAGAGAACAACCTTGTGATACAGATGTCAGATAGAAAGGAAGAGAACAACCTTGTGATACAGATGTCAGATATAGAAAGGAAGAGAACAACCTTGTGATACAGATGTCAGATAGAAAGGAAGAGAACAACCTTGTGATACAGATGTCAGATAGAAAGGAAGAGAACAACCTTGTGATACAGATGTCAGATAGAAAGGGAGAGAACAACCTTGTGATACAGATGTCAGATAGAAAGGGAGAGAACAACCTTGTGATACAGATGTCAGATAGAAAGGAAGAGAACAACCTTGTGATACAGATGTCAGATAGAAAGGAAGAGAACAACCTTGTGATACAGATGTCAGATAGAAAGGAAGAGAACAACCTTGTGATACAGATGTCAGATAGAAAAGAAGAGAACAACCTTGTGATACAGATGTCAGATAGAAAGGAAGAGATCAACCTTGTGATACAGATGTCAGATAGAAAGGAAGAGAACAACCTTGTGATACAGATGTCAGATAGACAGGAAGAGATCAACCTTGTGATACAGATGTCAGATAGAAAGGAAGAGAACAACCTTGTGATACAGATGTCAGATAGAAAGGGAGAGAACAACCTTGTGATACAGATGTCAGATAGAAAGGGAGAGAACAACCTTGTGATACAGATGTCAGATAGAAAGGAAGAGAACAACCTTGTGATACAGATGTCAGATAGAAAGGAAGAGAACAACCTTGTGATACAGATGTCAGATAGAAAGGAAGAGAACAACCTTGTGATACAGATGTCAGATAGAAAAGAAGAGAACAACCTTGTGATACAGATGTCAGATAGAAAGGAAGAGAACAACCTTGTGATACAGATGTCAGATAGAAAGGAAGAGAACAACCTTGTGATACAGATGTCAGATAGAAAGGAAGAGAACAACCTTGTGATACAGATGTCAGATAGAAAGGAAGAGAACAACCTTGTGATACAGATGTCAGATAGAAAGGAAGAGAACAACCTTGTGATACAGATGTCAGATAGAAAGGAAGAGAACAACCTTGTGATACAGATGTCAGATAGAAAGGAAGAGAACAACCTTGTGATACAGATGTCAGATAGAAAGGAAGAGAACAACCTTGTGATACAGATGTCAGATAGAAAGGAAGAGAACAACCTTGTGATACAGATGTCAGATAGAAAGGAAGAGAACAACCTTGTGATACAGATGTCAGATAGAAAGGGAGAGAACAACCTTGTGATACAGATGTCAGATAGAAAGGGAGAGAACAACCTTGTGATACAGATGTCAGATAGAAAGGAAGAGAACAACCTTGTGATACAGATGTCAGATAGAAAGGAAGAGAACAACCTTGTGATACAGATGTCAGATAGAGAAAGGAAGAGAACAACCTTGTGATACAGATGTCAGATAGAAAGGGAGAGAACAACCTTGTGATACAGATGTCAGATAGAAAGGGAGAGAACAACCTTGTGATACAGATGTCAGATATAGAAAGGAAGAGAACAACCTTGTGATGCAGATGTCAGATAGAAAGGAAGAGAACAACCTTGTGATACAGATGTCAGATAGAAAGGAAGAGAACAACCTTGTGATACAGATGTCAGATAGACAGGAAGAGAACAACCTTGTGATACAGATGTCAGATAGAAAGGGAGAGAACAACCTTGTGATACAGATGTCAGATAGAAAGGAAGAGAACAACCTTGTGATACAGATGTCAGATAGAAAGGAAGAGAACAACCTTGTGATACAGATGTCAGATAGAAAGGGAGAGAACAACCTTGTGATACAGATGTCAGATAGAAAGGAAGAGAACAACCTTGTGATACAGATGTCAGATATAGAAAGGAAGAGAACAACCTTGTGATGCAGATGTCAGATAGAAAGGAAGAGAACAACCGTGTGATACAGATGTCAGATAGAAAGGAAGAGAACAACCTTGTGATACAGATGTCAGATATAGAAAGGAAGAGAACAACCGTGTGATACAGATGTCAGATAGAAAGGAAGAGAACAACCTTGTGATACAGATGTCAGATAGAAAGGAAGAGAACAACCTTGTGATACAGATGTCAGATAGAAAGGAAGAGAACAACCTTGTGATACAGATGTCAGATAGAAAGGAAGAGAACAACCTTGTGATACAGATGTCAGATATAGAAAGGCAGAGAAAACAGAACTCATAGACAGTAGCTTCACCTTCTGTGACTATAGAACAACTAAGCAACAGATGTGAAACCAGGAAAGAGAATGTGACGCAGAACTCCAGACTGGTAGTTCTGCATGGAGAGACGCTGAAGGATAGGCGATAGGTATTTGAAGAAAACTCGGACAACGAAAGCAAAGCGGCGTAGGTAACATCCAACAAACAGTGTGGCTGGATATTGTTCGGGTGACAGAGAGAGCGAGAACAGAGAGAGCGAGAACAGAGAGAGCGAGAACAGAGAGAGCGAGAACAGAGAGAGCGAGAACAGAGAGAGCGAGAACAGAGAGAGCAAGAACAGAGAGAGCGAGAACAGAGAGAGCGAGAACAGAGAGAGCGAGAACAGAGAGAGCGAGAAAAAGAGTATGGAGAATAGAGAGATGTCAGATCCACAACATGTGATTTGTATGGTTAACCTTCGCCTGTCTGGGTTATCGACTACACACAGAAGTCATCGTGGGGCCGTGCGGACCCATGCTTCTCATTTCCTTCTTTGAGAAACATGGGTCTGCACGGCCCCACGATGTTTGTATTCTAAATATGACCTTTTTTTTTTAATTACTTCTCGCTGAAATTTTAGGACATGAGAGCTTTTTAGGTGTCTGAGGCATTCTTAAAAGCTCATTAAAAAATTCCAACTACTTTAAGAGATATTTGCAATTAATTAAACACCCTTCTGGGTCCACACGGACCCACGACTACCGGCGAAGGTTAACAACACGGGATACTGTTTGGGTAAAAGAGACAGAGAGAAGAGAATAGAGAGATGTCAGATAGAGCGTCAGACAGAGAGAAGAGAATAGAGAGATGTCAGATAGAGCGTCAGACAGAGAGAAGAGAATAGAGAGATGTCAGATAGAGCGTCAGACAGAGAGAACAGAATAGAGAGATGTCAGATAAAGCGTCAGACAGAGAGAAGAGAATAGAGAGATGTCAGATAGAGCGTCAGACAGAGAGAAGAGAATAGAGAGATGTCAGATAGAGCGTCAGACAGAGAGAAGAGAATAGAGAGATGTCAGATAGAGCGTCAGACAGAGAGAAGAGAATAGAGAGATGTCAGATAGAGCGTCAGACAGAGAGAAGAGAATAGAGAGATGTCAGATAGAGCGTCAGACAGAGAGAAGAGAATAGAGAGATGTCAGATAGAGCGTCAGACAGAGAGAAGAGAATAGAGAGATGTCAGATAGAGCGTCAGACAGAGAGAAGAGAATAGAGAGATGTCAGATAGAGCGTCAGACAGAGAGAAGAGAATAGAGAGATGTCAGATAGAGCGTCAGACAGAGAGAAGAGAATAGAGAGATGTCAGATAGAGCGTCAGACAGAGAGAAGAGAATAGAGAGATGTCAGATAGAGCGTCAGACAGAGAGAAGAGAATAGAGAGATGTCAGATAGAGCGTCAGACAGAGAGAAGAGAATAGAGAGATGTCAGATAGAGCGTCAGACAGAGAGAAGAGAATAGAGAGATGTCAGATAGAGCGTCGACATATCAGATCCACATGTGAGGCTGACAACATCGTTCCACTCACATAACCAGATGACATCGTGTGTTGTTGTGCTTGTTGGTGATGGTGATGTTGATGATGTTGCTGCTGCTTGCACACAGAAAGTTCAATGTCAGCGTGTGTGAATGGTATCACTCACGATTCTTGTGGGCTGACCGTCTATAGCGCTAGCACCCACACATGCCTGCTCAATAAAACTTTTTCTTGTCACTTGGGAGCTGATCATTTACTGTGAAGCTTTCTGTGTTGACATCTTGCCTTATCTCCAAGGGACACGACTCTTGCACAGCCGATCAAACCTTGACACTTTGTGACAGACAGCCAGTGTCTATTGTGCGATCACTGGAATCCACCCAAAGACATGCATGTACCTGCTGGTATTTAACCCACCCCTACCGTCAGAAGTTCATTTTGACAGTCAAAGACCTCGATGTAAATCAGTAGTCTGTCAGTATCACATACTGGGCTTCAATAACATATCAGACACCAATCTCATCACCATGGGTGGGACTTCAATAACATATCAGACACCAATCTCATCACCATGGGTGGGGTTTCAATAACATATCAGACACCAATCTCATCACCATGGGTGGGGCTTCAATAACATATCAGACACCAATCTCATCACCATGGGTGGGGCTTCAATAACATATCAGACACCCATCTCATCACCATGGGTGGGGCTTCAATAACATATCAGACACCAATCTCATCACCATGGGTGGGGCTTCAGTAACATATCAGACACCAATCTCATCACCATGGGTGGGGCTTCAATAACATATCAGACACCAATCTCATCACCATGGGTGGGACTGAAAAAATGTCATGAATCCTGAAGAACCAGAGACGAACCAACCTCAACAGAACCACACCAACAAAAAAAGAGAACAAAAAAGAGGCCATAATCGAATCCAGATTTCCGGAAGAATCCTACCCATGCATCAGCACAAAGAACCTATCACTGCACATTAAGCTAACAATGATGAATACTCACGGAAGCATCGTCAATGTACTGCGACGATCCCTCCTCGTACACCGTCCCACTACCTCCCTGACGCGGGTAGTACTGACCCTGACCTTGAGGGGTCATGGGCCCGTGACCTTGGGGTGTCATTGGGCCGTGACCTTGGGGTGTCATTGGGCCGTGAGCTTGTGCGGCCATGGCCTGGGGGTGAGGAGAGGGGTGGTAGTACTGGACGTTGGACTGCCCGGCGGCGCTACCAGCTGAAGACGGAGTGTCGAATTCACTGATGTTCCCGTCCGACGACTGGCTCAGCTGGGGCCTGTGGAGAGAGGGTCAAGGTCATACGTGCAGTGAGGGTCAAGGTCACATGTGGAGTGAGGTTCAGGGTCATATGTAAGGTTGCACTATGTAATCCATACCTACTCACATATCAGTTCGAACTTGTATCGATCCATTAAATTGGTACGGGTTGCGGGTCCTCACTGTCTATCTTTCAGTGTTTGTGAGACACAAAATAGGTTTTATTGGTTGCACGAGATGCAGTTGGATTTGTCACTTGGCAAAATAAAGGACTGCCGATATATCGTTGAAAAATAGCCATACAAGAAAAAAGCTATCACGATAAAATTGATAGGGTTTGTTTTGGAATACAACCCTACTGACATGTTTGGACAAGCTGAGAGGTCTGTGAAGCCCAAGCTGACTTCCCACACTCCAAACACTGAATGCTACGCACAGTTTACATGTGTGCATGGGGAAGGAATACATTGTTAACACATGAGTGGCACAGCCTCTGTTAACATGTGTGTGGCACAGCCTCTGTTAATATGTGTGAGGCACAGCCTCTGTTAACATGTGTGTGGCACAGCCTCTGTTAACACGTGTGTGGCACAGCCTCTGTTAACACGTGTGTGGCACAGCCTCTGTTAACACGTGTGTGGCACAGCCTCTGTTAACACGTGTGAGGCACAGCCTCTGTTAACACGTGTGAGGCACAGCCTCTGTTAACACGTGTGAGGCACAGCCTCTGTGAACACGTGTGTGGCACAGCCTCTGTTAACACGTGTGAGGCACAGCCTCTGTTAACACGTGTGAGGCACAGCCTCTGTTAACACGTGTGTGGCACAGCCTCTGTTAACATGTGTGTGGCACAGCCTCTGTTAACACGTGTGAGGCACAGCCTCTGTTAACACGCGTGTTGCACAGCCTCTGTTAACAAATTGTACAGTCTGGGAATGAGCAAATACACCAATGAAATAAAACAAGGTAAAAGTTATCCATACGTGTGCGGCACGGCTGTGGCGCTGTGTTGTTTCCAGGCGGTGTGAGCGGTGGTGGGCACGGCAGTACTGGCAACACTTCCCGCTCGGGACCTGCACACAGTGTTATAGTCTGCCTACTTTTTGTATTTTCATATTTGGTATAATTATATTTCATCGTCTTTGGGAGGTTTTCCTCAAGGAAATTCGGGCGGAGTCGGCACAAAGTTGACTCGGGGAAATAATCCCTCGCCGAACCTGGGGGTTGAACCCAGGTGAATAATGACAACTGGTATCAAAGCCAGCGCCACCACCGACTGAGCTATCTCCTCTGCTCACGCTTTAACATAGTGAGTGCCCCCACTGATGGGAATGATGCGTCTCCAGTATTCTCCCACTGTGTGTGCTCATGTGTACTGGGCTTTGCTTCATTTCTGCCAGACTTGTTCTTCCATTATTTGTTTGAATTCACTCGTTTTCAACATTCCGTAACTCCTGGGCCTGGGGGTGAGGCATGTAAAGCATGTTAAAGGCCCATTCCGCCTCGTGACTCCTGGGCCTGGGGGTGAGGCATGTAAAGCATGTTAAAGGCCCATTCCGCCTCGTGAAAACAGTTCACCTCACCGTCTCAGATGGGGTTTTTACATGGGATTAGACCGTACCCCCACTTGCTCACATACAAAGCACTTCATTTTGGGCATGTGACCAAGTGGAGAGATGGTCTTGTCTCATGTTAAAGCCTGACCAGATCTGAGACGGTGAGGTGAACTGCTTTCATGAGGCGGTGAGGTGAACTGCTTTCATGAGGCGGTGAGGTGAACTGCTTTCATGAGGCGGTGAGGTGAACTGCTTTCATGAGGCGGAGCGGGGCTTTAATTGTGAGGTGTTTCACTTTGCTTCAACAACAAAATATGTCCACCAACCTTTCTTCACAATATGTCCACCAACCTTTCTTCACAATATGTCCACCAACCTTTCTTCACAATATGTCCACCAACCTTTCTTCACAATATGTCCACCAACC
Source organism: Littorina saxatilis (assembly GCF_037325665.1). Lineage (NCBI taxonomy): Eukaryota > Metazoa > Mollusca > Gastropoda > Littorinimorpha > Littorinidae > Littorina > Littorina saxatilis. The sequence continues at coordinate 43,758,461 of NC_090257.1, forward strand.
TTTCTTCACAATATGTCCACCAACCTTTCTTCACAATATGTCCACCAACCTTTCTTCGCAATATGTCCACCAACCTTTCTTCACAATATGTCCACCAACCTTTCTTCACAATATGTCCACCAACCTTTCTTCACAATATGTCCACCAACCTTTCTTCACAATATGTCCACCAACCTTTCTTCACAATATTGCTCAGTTGAAATGTTGACACTAGAGTAGAGATGTACAAGTGACAAGAGCTAACCAGCAAACTGGAGTTATAAATCTGTGTGTGTGTGTCTGGGGGGGGGGGGGGGGGGGAGGGAGAGTGGGCGGCAGTTGTAGATGACTGCATGTGAGGGTGAATGTTTTTCAAGCGTTGGCCAGCAGCAGTGATAATGGTGAAATGTTTATGACAAGTACTGCTGTGCACATGGAGCATGTTGGAAAGGTACGCCCAAGGACACAAATCTTTAAAGAGGAAACAAAAATGGTTAAAACATTCATGTATTGCTAGTTGTGGCTACTGACATGCTTGTGTCCATTTTCGCATGGTTCCGTCTTGACATATTTAGAGTAAAGACTCATTGCAAGTTGCTGAAGATCAGAAGCCATGGACTAAACCCACTTAGATTATTTTTCAAAGATACTGTTTGCCTTCGTCTCTAAGTGACCAAATCCAGCAAACAGTCACCATCAAACAAGACTTAGCTGAGTTTACAAAGAAACGAAAAGATAAAAAAGAGAGGTAGAAGAACAAGAAAACCAAACAAACAAAAGCGTGCCCAAAACAAAAGCATGCAGAAATGTCAAAACAAAGTCCAGAATGTTCTTTAAGTATCAATTTATTTACATCCGTAATAAATACAGTTGTGTAGTATCTGTATAGAACTCCTACAATAAAAAAAAAAACCCAAAGGAAAATAAAAGAAGAACCGAAACAAGTATAATGTAGAAGACCAAGTGCAATACATGTCCAATGTTGTTCACCAGTGACACAACATGACAAATTGACAGGAGCCATGTGGCATTATGGCAGTGTTCACCAGTGACACAACATGTGGCACAGTGGCAGTGTTATCAAGGCAAGGTGTGTACATGTAGTTACCATGGAAACACAGTTCAAATTCACTTTTTCTGCAACTTCTCTCTCCCTTTAAGCCAGCCCATGTAAGACTTCCGCCTTTTAAGGCCTTGCTATCTCACATTTTCACCTGCATTTTAAGGCCTTGCTATCTCACATTTTCACCTGCATTTTAAGGCCTTGCTATCTCACATTTTCACCTGCATTTTAAGGCCTTGCTATCTCACATTTTCACCTGCATTTTAAGACCAAGTCTTTTTTGAAGACCTGATTTTGTCAGATTTTTGAGGTCTTATAATCAATGTCTATGAAATGTTAGCGGAGGAGCCTACTACTTATATACTGGCATAGTCAATCAATGTCGAGGGAGAGCATTCTTCAACATGCCTCCTTTTGCCCCCCCCCCCCCCACCCCTTTACTCCCCAAATCACTTGCACACAAGGATGATTTTGAGACATGTTTTTCATGTAGCTGTAAGACACGTTTTTCATGTAGCTGTAAGACACGTTTTTCATGTAGCTGTAAGACACGTTTTTCATGTAGCTGTAAGACATGTTTTTCATGTAGCTGTAAGACATGTTTTTCATGTAGCTGTAAGACACGTTTTTCATGTAGCTGTAAGACATGTTTTTCATGTAGCTGTAAGACACGTTTTTCATGTAGCTGTAAGACATGTTTTTCATGTAGCTGTAAGACACGTTTTTCATGTAGCTGTAAGACATGTTTTTCATGTAGCTGTAAGACACGTTTTTCATGTAGCTGTAAGACATGTTTTTCATGTAGCTGTAAGACACGTTTTTCATGTAGCTGTAAGACACGTTTTTCATGTAGCTGTAAGGCATGTTTTTCATGTAGCTGTAAGACACGTTTTTCATGTAGCTGGAAGACATGTTTTTCATGTAGCTGTAAGACATGTTTTTCATGTAGCTGTAAGGCATGTTTTTCATGTAGCTCTAAGACACGTTTTTCATGTAGCTGTAAGACACGTTTTTCATGTAGCTGTAAGACACGTTTTTCATGTAGCTGTAAGACATGTTTTTCATGTAGCTCTAAGACACGTTTTTCATGTAGCTGTAAGGCATGTTTTTCATGTAGCTGTAAGACATGTTTTTCATGTAGCTGTAAGACACGTTTTTCATGTAGCTGTAAGACACGTTTTTCATGTAGCTGTAAGACATGTTTTTCATGTAGCTGTAAGACACGTTTTTCATGTAGCTGTAAGACATGTTTTTCATGTAGCTGTAAGACACGTTTTTCATGTAGCTGTAAGACATGTTTTTCATGTAGCTGTAAGGCACGTTTTTCATGTAGCTGTAAGACACGTTTTTCATGTAGCTGGAAGACATGTTTTTCATGTAGCTGTAAGACATGTTTTTCATGTAGCTGTAAGGCATGTTTTTCATGTAGCTCTAAGACACGTTTTTCATGTAGCTGTAAGACACGTTTTTCATGTAGCTGTAAGACACGTTTTTCATGTAGCTGTAAGACATGTTTTTCATGTAGCTCTAAGACACGTTTTTCATGTAGCTGTAAGGCATGTTTTTCATGTAGCTGTAAGACATGTTTTTCATGTAGCTGTAAGACACGTTTTTCATGTAGCTGTAAGACACGTTTTTCATGTAGCTGTAAGACATGTTTTTCATGTAGCTCTAAGACACGTTTTTCATGTAGCTGTAAGACATGTTTTTCATGTAGCTGTAAGACACGTTTTTCATGTAGCTGTAAGACACGTTTTTCATGTAGCTGTAAGACATGTTTTTCATGTAGCTGTAAGACACGTTTTTCATGTAGCTGTAAGATACATGTGCGTCTAGCAGTACCACCCCTGCCACGTGTAGTTTGCCGACTCGTACTAGCAACAACAGGACTGTTTCTTCCTCACTATCACTGCTATTATCGCTTTCTTGAGGCGAAAACGACACGTCGGAATCATGATCTACAGGATCCTCAAGATCCAACATCCGGAGAATCTCCTCCCGTGACAAGGCTCGCCTTCGATTCAGTTTTTTTGTTCGAAAAACCCACGCAAATCTGCACTAATTTGATCAGGGCGGAAAAGCAAGTCACGTGTATCAAGAGAAACAACTCAATTTATTGCAAGCTTCAAAAACCGGGAAGCAATCACGAGTCGTGTACCTTGTATGACTGGTACTGAAAAATTCACATCCCGTCCATGGGCGTGTCAGCGCTGTTACTGATTTATTCACCTCCCGTCGCGAAAGTGTTAAAGCTACATGAAAAACATGTCTTACAGCTACATGAAAAACATGTCTTACAGCTACATGAAAAACATGTCTTACAGCTACATGAAAAACATGTCTTACAGCTACATGAAAAACATGTCTTATAATCAATGTCTATGAAATGTTAGCGGAGGAGCCTACTACTTATATACTGGCATAGTCAATCAATGTCGAGGGAGAGCATTCTTCAACATGCCTCCTTTTGCCCCCCCCCCCCCCCCCCCCCCCACTACTCCCCAAATCACTTGCACACAAGGATGATTTTGAGACATGTTTTTCATGTAGCTGTAAGACACGTTTTTCATGTAGCTGTAAGACACGTTTTTCATGTAGCTGTAAGACACGTTTTTCATGTAGCTGTAAGACATGTTTTTCATGTAGCTGTAAGACACGTTTTTCATGTAGCTGTAAGACATGTTTTTCATGTAGCTGTAAGACACGTTTTTCATGTAGCTGTAAGACATGTTTTTCATGTAGCTGTAAGACACGTTTTTCATGTAGCTGTAAGACACGTTTTTCATGTAGCTGTAAGGCATGTTTTTCATGTAGCTGTAAGACACGTTTTTCATGTAGCTGTAAGACATGTTTTTCATGTAGCTGTAAGACATGTTTTTCATGTAGCTGTAAGGCATGTTTTTCATGTAGCTCTAAGACACGTTTTTCATGTAGCTGTAAGACACGTTTTTCATGTAGCTGTAAGACACGTTTTTCATGTAGCTGTAAGACATGTTTTTCATGTAGCTCTAAGACACGTTTTTCATGTAGCTGTAAGGCATGTTTTTCATGTAGCTGTAAGACATGTTTTTCATGTAGCTGTAAGACACGTTTTTCATGTAGCTGTAAGACACGTTTTTCATGTAGCTGTAAGACATGTTTTTCATGTAGCTCTAAGACACGTTTTTCATGTAGCTGTAAGACATGTTTTTCATGTAGCTGTAAGACACGTTTTTCATGTAGCTGTAAGACACGTTTTTCATGTAGCTGTAAGACACGTTTTTCATGTAGCTGTAAGACACGTTTTTCATGTAGCTGTAAGACATGTTTTTCATGTAGCTGTAAGACACGTTTTTCATGTAGCTGTAAGACATGTTTTTCATGTAGCTGTAAGACATGTTTTTCATGTAGCTGTAAGACACGTTTTTCATGTAGCTGTAAGGCATGTTTTTCATGTAGCTGTAAGACACGTTTTTCATGTAGCTGTAAGACATGTTTTTCATGTAGCTGTAAGACACGTTTTTCATGTAGCTGTAAGACATGTTTTTCATGTAGCTGTAAGACACGTTTTTCATGTAGCTGTAAGACACGTTTTTCATGTAGCTGTAAGGCATGTTTTTCATGTAGCTGTAAGACACGTTTTTCATGTAGCTGTAAGACACGTTTTTCATGTAGCTGTAAGACACGTTTTTCATGTAGCTGTAAGACATGTTTTTCATGTAGCTCTAAGACACGTTTTTCATGTAGCTGTAAGGCATGTTTTTCATGTAGCTGTAAGACATGTTTTTCATGTAGCTGTAAGACACGTTTTTCATGTAGCTGTAAGACACGTTTTTCATGTAGCTGTAAGACATGTTTTTCATGTAGCTGTAAGACATGTTATTCATGTAGCTGTAAGACATGTTTTTCATGTAGCTGTAAGGCATGTTTTTCATGTAGCTGTAAGACACGTTTTTCATGTAGCTGTAAGACATGTTTTTCATGTAGCTGTAAGACACGTTTTTCATGTAGCTGTAAGACACGTTTTTCATGTAGCTGTAAGACATGTTTTTCATGTAGCTGTAAGACATGTTTTTCATGTAGCTGTAAGGCATGTTTTTCATGTAGCTCTAAGACACGTTTTTCATGTAGCTGTAAGACACGTTTTTCATGTAGCTGTAAGACACGTTTTTCATGTAGCTGTAAGACACGTTTTTCATGTAGCTGTAAGACATGTTTTTCATGTAGCTGTAAGGCATGTTTTTCATGTAGCTGTAAGACACGTTTTTCATGTAGCTGTAAGACATGTTTTTCATGTAGCTCTAAGACACGTTTTTCATGTAGCTGTAAGGCATGTTTTTCATGTAGCTGTAAGACATGTTTTTCATGTAGCTGTAAGACACGTTTTTCATGTAGCTGTAAGACACGTTTTTCATGTAGCTGTAAGACATGTTTTTCATGTAGCTCTAAGACACGTTTTTCATGTAGCTGTAAGACATGTTTTTCATGTAGCTGTAAGACACGTTTTTCATGTAGCTTTAACACTTTCGCGACGGGAGGTGAATAAATCAGTAACAGCGCTGACACGCCCATGGACGGGATGTGAATTTTTCAGTAACAGTCATACAAGGTACACGACTCGTGATTGCTTCCCGGTTTTTGAAGCTTGCAATAAATTGAGTTGTTTCTCTTGATACACGTGACTTCCTTTTCCGCCCTGATCAAATTAGTGCAGATTTGCGTGGTTTTTTCGAACAAAAAAACTGAATCGAAGGCGAGCCTTGTCACGGGAGGAGATTCTCCGGATGTTGGATCTTGAGGATCCTGTAGATCATGATTCCGACGTGTCGTTTTCGCCTCAAGAAAGCGATAATAGCAGTGATAGTGAGGAAGAAACAGTCCTGTTGTTGCTAGTACGAGTCGGCAAACTACACGTGGCAGGGGTGGTACTGCTAGACGCACATGTATCTCGGAATCGTGTAGGTGCAAGGGGGCGTGGCAGTACTGATAACAATGGCTGGCTGGAGCCTCCTAATCCTTTTGGAAATGTTTATAGGTGTACAGTTGGTACTTTGTTGTGAAAATGTGACTTATATTCAATATGGATTACCTGGACATTATTTGGTGAGTGTCACAGTTTTGTTTCATTTGAGTCAGGATGCTGTGAGTGAATGCGTGATTTGCTTGTTTTTTCTTGGTACTGTCTCCTTATTTCTGTGTACATTGTTAACAATATTTCAGCTAATTCATAGGTTTTACACCTTGTTTGGTTATAACATTTTTTATAATGCTTTCTGTTAAAAAATAACTTTTAAAAAAGCAGTGGAAAAGAAAACACACACAAAAAAACGTTAAAAAACACACCCTTTCACCCCCCTTTGATAAAACAAATCGCGTGACAAACTTACAAATAGCACGACTGAACTGGGCATCCATTTTTTAATTAGTACACAAAATTTGGTGGTGATTGGACTTAATTCAAGCTTGCTAGACAGATTTCTTTACAGTTACTGTTTTTTTAAGTTTCTTGGTGGCAAGCTTGGGCAGGCAAGACGCTAACGCCGTGGCAATGCTAGTCACAATAGTGTTAAGACACGTTTTTCATGTAGCTGTAAGACATGTTTTTCATGTAGCTGTAAGACATGTTTTTCATGTAGCTGTAAGACATGTTTTTCATGTAGCTGTAAGACACGTTTTTCATGTAGCTGTAAGACACGTTTTTCATGTAGCTGTAAGACATGTTTTTCATGTAGCTGTAAGACACGTTTTTCATGTAGCTGTAAGACATGTTTTTCATGTAGCTGTAAGACATGTAGCTGTAAGACACGTTTTTCATGTAGCTGTAAGACACGTTTTTCATGTAGCTGTAAGACATGTTTTTCATGTAGCTGTAAGACATGTTTTTCATGTAGCTGTAAGACACGTTTTTCATGTAGCTCTATTTCAAAATTCACATCAGTGCAGAGAAATAATGAACACAAAATTCACAACATAAAGCTACAAAAGAACTTAAAAATAAAATGTCAAAATTAAAAGACTGCAACAAGCAGTCAAACCATGAAATGAATTCAAGAGGCTTGAGTGTTACCGTAGCATACGTCTGGGTCTAAAAGCTTTTCTGAAACCACAATGAATACAACAGTACAGACACCTAAAATCAAAACCAATGAAACTTTCTCTCAAACAAATAATATACAGACACCAAACTAAGATAGAATGCAAATTTCTCTTGGAAAAATAATACAAATTGAAAGAATGCAACTTTCTCTCAAAAGAATAATATACAGACACCAAAATGTGATTGAATGCAACTTTCTCTCAAATGAATAATATACCAAACAAAAAAGTCAGACAACTAAATGCCGCTTTCTCTCCAATGTACAGACACCAATAAAATCAGCCTTTCCCCAACATGTGCCACATAATTGCACATCTTCATTCATGCAACCTTTGGCTCTCACAATTACTGCATTAGGTATCCTCCTACTTTGCTGTCACACAAACTCTCAACATACACACACACAGGCACACACACACAGGCACACACACTTACACACACACAGGCACACACACTTACACACACACAGGCACACACACTTACACACACACTTACACACACACAGGCACACACACTTACACACACAGAAGAACCAATACACATAAGCAAACACTCTCACACACATCCACAGAAGCACACTAAAAATAACCATACACACATCATGTCCCGAACCACACTAAAATTAAACATATGCAGAAACAACAGCATACACAACAGGATAGTGAAACAAACGAAATGTTGTCAATTAACATCAAACCAAACATACTGAGGATAGTGCACAGCTGCCACGGAGTACAATAAAAAGCACAGTCCACATTCCACTCAATGCAGTGTTCCCATCAAGGACAAAAAAAAGAAAAAGACGCCATGAAAACAGAAAAAGACGCCATGAAAACAGAAAAAGACACCATAAAAACAGAAAAAGACGCCATGAAAACAGAAAAAGACACCATAAAAACAGAAAAAGACGCCATGAAAACAGAAAAAAACGCCATAAAAAAACAACAAAAAAAGACGCCATGAAAACAGAAAAGACGCCATAAAAAAAGAAAAAGAAAGATGCCATGAAAAACAGAAAAGGTCCAATGCCAGTGTCCACGTCAATCTTACATATCCTCGTAGTCGGCCTCTGACCCAACCTCTGACCCCTCGTCCTCCATGCGTCGCTGTTTGACGGCGGTGGATGTCATCTGGGGCGTGTTCATGAGGCCGGGGGTGTGCACCTCCCTGAAGCTGCCCGCAGACACGTCCGACACTGCACACACACCAACACAAGTATCAACATCACTTCCCTTACCCACTAACAAGCATCAGTAACACAGCTTCCACCATCTTCTCTTCTGTTTTCTTGTTTGTATTGTTGGTACATGTATTTTCTTGCACCCCCCCCCCCCCCAAGACAAGTGAGTGAAACTACAAGTTGACACAGCCACAGAGTAACACACACACTGACCGTCAGCCTTGGTGCGCTTGCCGTAGCGCTTGGCTGATGCCTGTTTGAGAGTGATGGGGTTGACTTGCTCCTCCCCCTGCACCAGGGAGTTGCGGTACGTCAGCAGCGGCTGCCACTCGTCACTACGGTTTGACGGCACCCCACCTGCCAGGTGTTTGTCCAGGTAGTTGAGCCTGTGGTCACAACATACAGGTATTATCATGACGTGAGGCACTATGACATCACCATGACAACAGCTAACACACTGCCAGGTGCTTGTTCAGGTAGTTGAGCCTGTGGTCACAACATACAGGTATTATCATGACGTAAGATACTGTGTGAAAATTTTTTCTGGGGACTGTATAAGGGGTGTAAATCTGTTAACAATGAAAAATGTGGCTTCTGCATCTCTTTTCATCAGCTTGTTGGTGAACTCACACAGACACAGGTATTTGAAGGTGTAAGTATTGTGCCATGGCAGAGAGGTCAAAGAGGTCAGTATACTTACACTGTCTTCTTGTCCTGTTTCATCAGCTTGTTGGTGAACTCGCACAGCACTTCCATGAAGGACAGGTTGGGGGGTGGGGTGCCAGGGGGAGCATTCTCTGCCTGCGTCATGCTGAATACGATGCCCTCCCTGTAACACAGTGTCATGTCATGACACACAGTGACACATCATGGAGAAAGGTTGGGGGTGGGGGGGCGTGCTCTGCCTGCGTCATGCTGAATACAATGCCCTCCCTGTAACACACAGTGACGACACACACTGACACACCATAGAGACAGGTTGGGGGTTGGGGGGGGGGGGGGCGGCGTTCTCTGCCTGCGTCATGCTGAATACGATGCCCTTCCTGTAACACACACTGACACATCATGACACACACTGACACATCATGACACACACTGACACATCATGACACACACTGACACACCATAGAGACAGGTTCAGCGTTTTCTGCCTGCGTCATGCTGAATACAATGCCCTCCCTGTAACACACAGTGACGACACACACTGACACATCATGACACACACTGACACATCATGACACACCATAGAGACAGGTTCAGCATTTTCTGCCTGCGTCATGCTGAATACAATGCACTCCCTGTAAAAAGGAAACATCAAATAAAGTGTCACACCGCTAACCACATTATGTAACGCACCAAGTACCACATCAGTGGAGTACTCCTAGACACAACTCAAAACAGTCCATAGACACATCCAACTATTCTATTACCACATCTAGTGGATCTTCACATATTGTGAGGTATGCACATCTCACGCTCGGCCCTCTAATACTGCCGTGCACAACACTACCCCATGACAGAAATCTACAGAGAGCAATTTACAGAGACCTCAGAAGACAGATAACAGGAGTGTTGGCGAATTTCTGTTGGTATTGTATTAAGTAAGACATTTTAACACCTGGAAGCACGACAATCTCTCTTGTTCAGGGCACTCTCTTCACATCCCAAAGGAGGTAAGCGTTATGTGTGTGTTTACCTGTGCTCAACACATGATAAGGTAAGTGTTTACCTGTGCTCTACAAATCATAAGGTGTTTACCTGTGCATGGCGGCCACAGCCTCCCTGTTTTTCACCTGGTCCAGGCCGAAGGACAGTGAGAATCGTCGTGCCAGCTCCTGTAACACAGCATCACAACATGTCATCACAACATGTCATCACAACATGTCATCACAACACAGCATCACAACATGTCATCACAACATGTCATAAGGAACAACACACACACCAATAATGCAAATAGAGAAAGAGAGAGGGGGTAGACAAAAGAGAGAAGGAGATGGGAGAGAGAGAGGGAGATATATATATATGTATAGAGAGAGAGAGGGAGATATATATATATATATGTATAGAGAGAGAGAGAGGGAGATATATATATATGTATAGAGAGAGAGGGAGATATATATATAGAGAGAGAGAGAGAGAGAGAGAAAGAAAAGAGGGGGGTGGGGGGGATTCACAATTCCTACTGAGCCTCAGTTCAGCAAGTCACACTGACAGAGAGAGAGAGAGAAGTGTGCAACTCACACTAACTCTGCCTACAATGCGCTGTGTTACAACCTAGCTTCCCTTCATTCCCTGCAGGTCAATCCATGTTTCTCCCTCTTTGCAATGGTGAGAAGGTTGTGTGCATATTGCAATGGTGAGAAGGTTGTGTGCATATTGCAATGGTGAGAAGGTTGTGTGCATATTGGCCAATGCATTCAAATTAAAGATATGAAGAAAAACAAGCAAAAGAAAGAAGAGAAAGGGAGGCAATCAGGAGTGGGAGAGAGGTAAGGGGAATAAAGAGAGAAGAGTGGCGTACCTTGATGGACTGGAAGGCGTCAGAGGAGCGGTCGATCTGTCCCTGTTCTGCCTGCAGCTCCTTGTACAGCTGTAAACACACAATGCAACATGTCACATTACTGTAAGCAAACAAAGCAACATGTCACATTACTGTAAACACACAATGCAACATGTCACATTACTGTAAACACACAATGCAACATGTCACATTACTGTAAACACACAATGCAACATGTCACATGACTGTAAGCAAACAAAGCAACACATTTATTGCTATCTGTATCACAAGAATCAGCACATCTATACACTGAAAGGCAAATCACTTCACCACTACCATCTTCATTTTAACCCTTTCGGTGCCTGTAGGACGTCAGCTGACATCCTGGGTAACTTGCTTTCATGGGCAGCAAACAGTTCAAAATCAACAACAGAAAAGAAGAAAAACAATGTGTGTGTGTGTGTGTGTGTGTGTGTGTGTGGGTGTGTGTGTGTGTGTGGGTGTGTGTGTGTGTGTGTGAGTGAGTGTGTGTGGTGTATTCATTTATACATCAAAGGCACGCATCATTTTGTGTGTGAGCAGTCTATGGCTTTTGAAACTTGCCTGCGATGAATAGAGGACAAAGGGTGGTACCTGTGTCGGACAAATGGACACGGGCAGAAATAAATGAAATAGAAAAAAATGATTCAGTCAGACAGACCATGGAAAAAATATGAGTCATAACACTCAGTAAGACAGTCAGAGAAATGTTGCAGCGGGACGGACCTGTGTGAGACTGATGGCGAGCGTCTTGGCGGTGTTGACCTTGTTGATCTCTCGCGCCTTGCTCAGTGTGGCCTTGATGATGTCGCCGTAGTCGTTGTAGAACTGAAACCACAATGCAACACTCTAGTCATGGATAACCATAAAGGCTTCAACAATCAGAACTAAATAAACAATACATTTGTTGATATCTGGGTTTACTTAGAATGATCTTGATGATGTCTTTTATAGTCATTGTAAATCTGAACCAGTCAAACTACAACTTGATGTCTTTTATAGTCATTGTAAATCTGAACCAGTCAAACTAGAACTTGATGATGTCTTTTATAGTCATTGTAAATCTGAACCAGTCAAACTACAACTTGATGATGTCTTTTATAGTCATTGTAAATCTGAACCAGTCAAACTACAACTTCTCACAGAAACACGCCAGGACAATGACCATTGACTGTAATGCTAAACTCGTTGTAGGCTTGCGTACCTTCATATAGTGTTTGAACATGTCAGCAGCCACCTTGGTACTGACGACGTTGTAGACGACCAGCTTACAGAAACACGCCAGGAAGTTACGTCGCTTGTGTAGCTCCTCGATCTTCACGTTCTCGTCCACGTCGTCTGCACACACATCACACACACTCCATTGTCAATCAATATGACTTTTGCTGTTCAACTGTGTTTGCATACTCCCTCAAACTGCTGCTGTTTTGATGTTAACTGGTTTTTTTCTCAAGAGAACTGTGAAGTCATAGAAACATAGTCGTAAAATCATGACAAAAGCAGATGTGCAAAGATCAAATCAGCTTCAATTAGATGTCAACGTTGTCTGCTGTCACTCACATGTCATCCATCATGACTTCTGCTGGTCTGGTTTGCCCTCCTTATACACACACACAGACACATTTAAAAACACACACACTCACACGCAGACACACACTATGACGCATGTACAGACACACACAGCCACACACACACTCACTCACACACACACACAGACACATTTAAAAACACACACACTCACACGCAGACACACACTATGACGCATGTACAGACACACACAGCCACACACACACACACTCACACAGACAGACACACACTATGACGCATGTACAGACACACACAGCCACACACACACTCACACTCACTCACACACACACAGACACTCACACACACAGACACACTAACACACACACAGACACACTAACACACACACAGACACACTAACACACAGACAGACACTCGCACACACAGACACACTAACACACACACAGACACACTAACACACAGACAGACACTCACACACACAGACACACTAACACACACACAGACACACTAACACACACAGACACACAGACACACTAACATACCATCGTCATCCTCCACAAAGACCTTCTCGTTGAGAAAGTTAGAGAGGTCGACCTGCAGGTTCTTGCCCACCTCGTAGACTAGGCCCTTCATGTGGACGTTGTCCCCCAGGTGTTTGCTGAACACGATCAGCAGGTCACAGATTGTCACGTAGGCCTGCACACCAAGCAACCGTTATAACAAGGCTACATACACCTTCATGTGAACAGGTCACAGATTGTCACGTAGGCCTGCACACCACGCAACAGTTATAACAAGGCTACAGACACCTTCATGTGAACAGGTCACAGATTGTCACGTACGTCTGCACACCACGCAATAGTTATAACAAGGCTACAGACACCTTCCTGTGAACAGGTCACAGATTGTCACGTACGTCTGCACACCACGCAATAGTTATAACAAGGCTACAGACACCTTCATGTGAACACGATCAGCAGGTCACAGATCGTCACGTAGGCCTGCACATCATGCAATAGTTTTAACGAGGCTACAGACACCTCAGGGATCGCGCTAGGATTTTTCAAATTGCGTATGGCTTACGCAATGTCGACCAAAAAACGCATAAAGCAGAACCGATTTTGCGTCACACTATAACACATTTAAATCATGTCAGGCTTGAACTGAAAGCGTCTCTCGGCCTAGATTTGGCGCCACACGCCCAGTGCATTTTGGGTGTATGTTCTGTTTCAGAAAACCGACCGGCTTTGCTTTGCGTCGCTTGCAACACTCTTATGCCGAGAGCACGTCACCTCATTTTGTTTTATCCAAAACAGACTTTAGATTTGAGCTCGCGCGCTTGTGCTATGTTTGATCCAGAACAGACTAGAGATTCTAAACTCACGCGCGCGTGCTATAGTCTGATTCAGTATTGGGATGTGCTGCTGAGCATGCCATTTTGAATAGAAGTTGTTTTACGTACGCGTTACGCATAAGCGCCGGGAAAATGCGTGGGCGGATTTTAAAAGGAGTCAAATACACAAAAAACATGCGTTAATGCGATCCCTGCACCTTCATGTGAACATGATCAGCAGGTCACAGATCATCACGTAGGCCTGCACATTATGCAATAGTTATAACAAGGCTACAGACACCTTCATGTGAACACGATCAGCAGGTCACAGGTCGTCACGTAGGCCTGCACATCATGCAATAGTTATAACAAGGCTACAGACACCTTCATGTGAACATGATCAGCAGGTCACAGATCATCACGTAGGCCTGCACATCATGCAATAGTTATAACAAGGCTACAGACACCTTCATGTGAACACGATCAGCAGGTCACAGGTCGTCACGTAGGCCTGCACACCATGCAATAGTATTATAACAAGGCTACAGACACCTTCATGTGAACATGATCAGCAGGTCACAGATCGTCACGTAGGTCTGCACACCATGCAATAGTATTATAACAAGGCTACAGACACCTTCATGTGAACATGATCAGCAGGTCACAGATCGTCACGTAGGCCTGCACATCATGCAATAGTTATAACAAGGCTACAGACACCTTCATGTGAACATGATCAGCAGGTCACAGATCGTCTGGTACGCCTGCAAATCATGATTCACGCAACAGCTACAAACACCTCAGTAAACACACATTTTGGCACGACTACAAACATTTCACTGCTCAAAAGCTATGTATTTTTCATCATCAAGCAATTAAAAGGCTGCAAAAGCTATCTAACATCTCTTCAGATAAAAGCTGCATGAAACAAAGGCATATCTACTACGGAAGTGACTTTAAACCTTGACTCAAATGAGAAAACGTTGACATTGAATGACTCGAGATCAAGCACTCAAAACAACAATCCAACCAACACACTGAAAGGAATGACATAACTTGAAATCTGACTCAAGACTTTTCTCTTCTTATGATAATCTACCAAGACTGTGTTGTTCTCATGGTAATCTACCAAGACTGTGTTGTTCTCATGGTAATCTACCAAGACTGTGCTGTTCTCATGGTAATCTACCAAGACTGTGCTGTTCTCATGGTAATCTACCAAGACTGTGTTGTTCTCATGGTAATCTACCAAGACTGTGTTGTTCTAATGGTAATCTACCAAGACTGTTGTTCTCATGGTAATCTACCAAGACTGTGTTGTTCTCATGGTAATCTACCAAGACTGTTGTTCTCATGGTAATCTACCAAGACTGTGCTGTTCTCATGGTAATCTACCAAGACTGTGTTGTTCTCATGGTAATCTACCAAGACTGTGTTGTTCTCATGGTAATCTACCAAGACTTTTCTGTTCTCATGGTAATCTACCAAGACTGTGTTGTTCTCATAGTAATCTACCAAGACTGTGTTGTTCTCATGGTAATCTACCAAGACTGTTGTTCTCATGGTAATCTACCAAGACTGTGCTGTTCTCATGGTAATCTACCAAGACTGTGTTGTTCTCATGGTAATCTATCAAGACTTTTCTGTTCTCATGGTAATCTACCAAGACTGTGCTGTTCTCATGGTAATCTACCAAGACTGTGTTGTTCTCATGGTAATCTACCAAGACCGTTGTTCTCATGGTAATCTACCAAGACTGTGCTGTTCTCATGGTAATCTACCAAGACTGTGTTGTTCTCATGGTAATCTACCAAGACTGTGTTGTTCTCAAGGTAATCTACCAAGACTGTGTTGTTCTCATGGTAATCTACCAAGACTGTTGTTCTCATGGTAATCTACCAAGACTGTGCTGTTCTCATGGTAATCTACCAAGACTGTGTTGTTCTCATGGTAATCTACCAAGACTGTGTTGTTCTCATGGTAATTTACCAAGACTGTGTTGTTCTCATGGTAATTTACCAAGACTGTGCTATTCTCATGGTAATCTACCAAGACTGTGCTGTTCTCATGGTAATCTACCAAGACTGTGCTGTTCTCATGGTAATCTACCAAGACTGTGTTGTTCTCATGGTAATCTACCAAGACTGTGTTGTTCTCATGGTAATTTACCAAGACTGTGCTGTTCTCATGGTAATCTACCAAGACTGTGCTATTCTCATGGTAATCTACCAAGACTGTGCTGTTCTCATGGTAATCTACCAAGACTGTGCTGTTCTCATGGTAATCTACCAAGACTGTGCTGTTCTCATGGTAATCTACCAAGACTGTGCTGTTCTCATGGTAATCTACC
The DNA here is from genome assembly GCF_037325665.1 of Littorina saxatilis. Classification (NCBI taxonomy): domain Eukaryota; kingdom Metazoa; phylum Mollusca; class Gastropoda; order Littorinimorpha; family Littorinidae; genus Littorina; species Littorina saxatilis. Next base: position 43,774,529 of record NC_090257.1, read on the forward strand.
AAGACCGTGTTGTTCTCATGGTAATCTACCAAGACTGTGTGGTTCTCATGGTAATCTACCAAGACTGTGTTGTTCTCATGGTAATCTACCAAGACTGTGCTGTTCTCATGGTAATCTACCAAGACTGTGTTGTTCTCATGGTAATCTACCAAGACTGTGTGGTTCTCATGGTAATCTACCAAGACTGTGTGGTTCTCATGGTAATCTACCAAGACTGTGTTGTTCTCATGGTAATCTACCAAGACTGTGTTGTTCTCATGGTAATCTACCAAGACTGTGCTATTCTGATGGTAATCTACCAAGACTGTGCTGTTCTCATGGTAATCTACCAAGACTGTGCTGTTCTCATGGTAATCTACCAAGACTGTGCTGTTCTCATGGTAATCTACCAAGACTGTGCTGTTCTCATGGTAATCTACCAAGACTGTGTTGTTCTCATGGTAATCTACCAAGACTGTGTTGTTCTCATGGTAATCTACCAAGACTGTGCTGTTCTCATGGTAATCTACCAAGACTGTGCTGTTCTCATGGTAATCTACCAAGACTGTGCTGTTCTCATGGTAATATACCAAGATTGTGCTGTTCTCATAGTAATCAACCAAGACTGTGTTGTTCTCATGGTAATCTACCAAGACTGTGTTGTTCTCAAGGTACTCTACCAAGACTGTGTTGTTCTAATGGTAATCTACCAAGACTGTGTTGTTCTCATGGTAATCTACCAAGACTGTGTGGTTCTCATGGTAATCTACCAAGACTGTTGTTCTCATGGTAATCTACCAAGACTGTGCTGTTCTCATGGTAATCTACCAAGACTGTGCTGTTCTCATGGTAATCTACCAAGACTGTGTTGTTCTCATGGTAATCTATCAAGACTTTTCTGTTCTCATGGTAATCTACCAAGACTGTGCTGTTCTCATGGTAATCTACCAAGACTGTGTTGTTCTCATGGTAATCTACCAAGACTGTGTTGTTCTCATGGTAATCTACCAAGACTGTGTTGTTCTCATGGTAATCTACCAAGACTGTTGTTCTCATGGTAATCTACCAAGACTGTGCTGTTCTCATGGTAATCTACCAAGACTGTGTTGTTCTCATGGTAATCTACCAAGACTGTGTTGTTCTCATGGTAATCTACCAAGACTGTGTTGTTCTAATGGTAATCTACCAAGACTGTGTGGTTCTCATGGTAATCTACCTAGACTGTTGTTCTCATGGTAATCTACCAAGACTGTGCTGTTCTCATGGTAATCTACCAAGACTGTGTTGTTCTCATGGTAATCTATGAAGATTTTTCTGTTCTCATGGTAATCTACCAAGACTGTGCTGTTCTCATGGTAATCTACCAAGACTGTGTTGTTCTCATGGTAATCTACCAAGACTGTGTTGTTCTCATGGTAATCTACCAAGACTGTGTTGTTCTCAAGGTAATCTACCAAGACTGTGTTGTTCTAATGGTAATCTACCAAGACTGTGCTGTTCTCATGGTAATCTACCAAGACTGTGTTGTTCTCATGGTAATCTATCAAGACTTTTCTGTTCTCATGGTAATCTACCAAGATTGTGCTGTTCTCATGGTAATCTACCAAGACTGTGTTGTTCTCATGGTAATCTACCAAGACTGTGTTGTTCTCATGGTAATCTACCAAGACTGCTGTTCTCATGGTAATCTACCAAGACTGTGCTGTTCTCATGGTAATCTACCAAGACTGTGTTGTTCTCATGGTAATCTACCAAGACTGCTGTTCTCATGGTAATCTACCAAGACTGTGTTGTTCTCATGGTAATCTACCAAGACTGCTGTTCTCATGGTAATCTACCAAGACTGTGTTGTTCTCATGGTAATCTACCAAGACTGCTGTTCTCATGGTAATCTACCAAGACTGTGCTGTTCTCATGGTAATCTACCAAGACTGTGCTGTTCTCATGGTAATCTACCAAGACTGTGTTGTTCTCATGGTAATCTGCCAAGACTGTGCTGTTCTCATGGTAATCTACCAAGACTGTGCTGTTCTCATGGTAATCTACCAAGACTGTGCTGTTCTCATGGTAATCTACCAAGACTGTGTTGTTCTCATGGTAATCTACCAAGACTGTGTTGTTCTCATGGTAATCTACCAAGACTGTGCTGTTCTCATGGTAATCTACCAAGACTGTGCTGTTCTCATGGTAATCTACCAAGACTGTGCTGTTCTCATGGTAATCTACCAAGACTGTTGTTCTCATGGTAATCTACCAAGACTGTTGTTCTCATGGTAATCTACCAAGACTGTGCTGTTCTCATGGTAATCTACCAAGACTGTGCTGTTCTCATGGTAATCTACCAAGACTGTGTTGTTCTCATGGTAATCAAATAGGCAATGTTATCTACACATGAACACCAAGCAACTGACCTCCTCCCTGATCTTGTCTCGTTGGTGTGACAGCAGTTCGTGGCAGTGCTGCATGAGGGCTGCCAGCCGCCGCTTCAGCTGCTTCATCCCACTCTGCACACACAGTCAGATAACATTTCATATCACCCTCTCAGCACACACACACACACACACACACACAATGAGATATATGTGACAGTGAGATAACATTTCATATCGTCCTGTCAGGTTACCCACTCTGTGCACACACACACACACACAAAGCAAGAGGTGAGTGTTAACCTTTTCAGGGTTGTCCTCGTTGATACGGTTGAGGTACCACAGGACGGCCATGGAGCACGATGACACCGCCCGGCACACAATCTGAAACACACCGTCCACACCTGTAGCTTTCTTTTCCAACACATGTTTTCACCTTCATTTTAGTGCTTTCACGCACCGTCCTCACTGTAGCTTACTCTCTCATCACATGTTTTCACCTTCATTTTAGTGTTTTCACGCACCGTCCTCACTGTAGCTTACTCTCTCAACACATGTTTTCACCTTCATTTCACACTCAAACTTTCATGGCAATCATTCACTCTGCTGCATATTCCATTTTTAAAACAGACACAAAGGTAGTTGTTGAATTAGCCTTTATGTGAAAAAAAATGATATTCCAGCTTTCTACATGGGTATTTTTGTTCTGAGCTGGAAACAAATTTAAAGTAAATCCCAATACTACAGTGCATCCTTACATTAATTACCACAACAAATATCAAAGGTCGTGTGTGGGTCACAAAGCGAGATTAAGTTGGAATGGGAGTGACAATGAGAAATAGAGAGACTCACTAAGAGAGAGAGAGAGAGAGAGAGAGAGAGAGAGAGAGAGAGAGAGAGAGAGAGAGAGAGAGAGAGAGAGAGAGAGAGAGAGAGAGAGAGAGAGAGAAAGAGAGAGAGAAAGAGAGAGAGGGAGTGAGGGAGAGAGAAAGAGGGAGAGAGAGAGAGAGAATAATGAGAGACAGAAAACCCAAAAGAGAGCTAGAGAGAGAGAGAGAGAGAGAGAGAGAGACAGAATGTGAGAGAGCATGAGACAGAAAAAAGCCACAAAGAGAGGTAAAGAGAGGTCGAGAGAGAGAGACAGAGAGAGAGAGAGACAGAGAGAGACAGAGAGACAGACAGAGACAGAGAGAGAGAGACAGAGAGAGAGAGAGAGAGAGAGACAGAGAGAGAGAGAGAGAGAGACAGAGACAGAGATGAAAAAACACTAACCTCCTCAGAGATATTGGCTCCCTTGTTGGCCATCTCGACGATGTGGAACAGCTCCTCCCACAGCTCCCAGTTACTCAGGTCGTGACAGCTGTGCACAGGTAAACGTCGTTAGTCACAGGTAAACATGGTCAGTCACAGGTAAACATGGTCAACATGGTCAGTCACAGGTAAACATGGTCAGTCACAGGTAAACATGGTCAGTCACAGGTAAACATGGTCAGTCACAGGTAAACATCATTAGCAATGTCAACAACGCATTAACATTGTCAGTCACGCAGTCATCTTGTCTTACTCAAGTAGAAATTGACCAATCCATTTATTTTACTTTGCATGTGTGTTTATAAGGTTTTGGTTATCTTCATTTTTTTTTAGGTTTAATTTTAAACTCCTTACTATTTTGTGAAAAAGAAGGACACTGCCTTCAACACAAGTGAGAAATACCCTTTTAAAGAAAATCCACTGACGTTAACAATATTATACGTTATTTGCGTGTTTGACCAGAATATGACATTTTACACAGATCGAGACAGTCATTGTTCTCCGAGACCGCGCTAGCGGTCGAGGTGAACAATGACTGTCGAGATCTGTGTAAAATGTCATATTCTGGTCAAACACGCAAATAACATTTATGTATCGATCGAATTCCTTTCAGGTACTATGACTTTGTTGTTGTTTTGACGATTGAACGAGCACACACACATGCAATCAAACACATAAGCTTCATATTTGGGCGTTTCAGGTTGACCGAAACGTCAAAGGAACTACAAAACACACGTCATGTACTCACTTTGTTGTTGTTTTGACATTGAACAGCACACACACATGCAATCAAACACATGACGTTTTTTTTTATTTAGTTCCTTTGAAGTTTCGGTCAACCTGAAAAGCCAAATTATAAAGTTTTGTCGGCCTCTGACGTCACATGACTCAAAGAAGGGAAATCCAATCTCCAATCGATACATACAATGTTACACTGCTGCCGACAGACAGACTCACAGTGCTTTTAGTTATGCGCTATAGAAATCTCCTTAATAAATAAATAAATAAACCCCACTGACGTTAACAATGTTACAGTGCTGCTGACAGACAGACTGACAGAACAACTATACGTTAACAATGTTACACTGCTTTACACTGCTGCTGACAGACAGACTCACAGAACTATAGAGGCAGAGAGTCGTCCCCCTTTCTGAGAGAACGTCACACAAAACTTAACGCCGACTCACCAGTAGAAAGCGTAGATACGCTTGAGACTGGCAAGCAGTGCAAAGACGTCCTCGTCGTCTGGCTGCTCTCCCTGGTGGACACAACACACAAGTCAACACACAGAGAAAATAACTGTGCACTTTTCTTGTCCTCTTATTCATGCCACTACCAGCAAACTAACTAGCCTTGGTCCAGAGAGAGAACGACTGAATGTAAAAGTAGTATTGTGCATTCATGCCACTACCAGCAAACTAACTAGCCTTGATCCAGAGAGAGAACGACTGAATGTAAAAGTAGTATTGTGCATTCATGCCACTACCAGCAAACTAGCCTTGGTCCAGAGAGAGAACGACTGTAAAAGTAGTATTGTGCATAATAATCAGCAATCACAAATATCTTAAACGTACATCTAAGTGCCGTTCCTCTGTCACCATCTCCATCAGTCTATGTGTTCTCAAATTATTTCCCTTTCTTTCACAAATTATTTCCCTTTCTTTCACAAATTATTTCCCTTTCTTTCTCAAATTATTTCCCTTTCTTTCTCAAAACGCAGTAGCGAATCTGAACAGATGTGGGTAATCTCCTTAACCCTAATGCATGTGGAATTAAATTTAAGTTTACACAGACTGTACAGTACTTCAAATTTACAAACCTCTAAATAATCAAGACAATCATTCACAATAATAAAATGTCAATAAAACTGAGTTGAAAGTTCACATTGATTTCTGAGAGGCAATCCATTCAAGGAAGAATGAGTTTCAAGGAAAAAAATGACGTTGGAGGTCCAGGGGGCCGCGGGGTTGTCCCCAGAAGCTTAAGCATTTTGGCCTTGTAAATATGAATTTGACGATAAAATTAAAAATAAATTGTGCACATAAAAAACCCCACTATTTTGTCCCTCTCACCAGGGCAAAACTATCATTTTTCGTGTGTATTTTCATTTTTTTTTTTTTTTTTTGCTTTCCCGGAAATCCGCAAAATCGCAGAAATTTGTATTGCCTGTTTGTGCACAAACACGTTACAAGGAAGCAAGAAGGGGAAGACTGACCTCAGCGAAGAAGTCCTGCACGGCTTCGTGGAACTTGACCACCAGGCTGTCGATCAGAGTCTTGCGCGCCACGTCACACTTGCCCGCGATGGCGTACTCCTCACAGCACAGGCACTCAAAACACTTGGAACACGCCTCCAACACCTGTGTTTATGAAGAATACTGCAATTTTAACATCGTTCAATCTTCTGCTAAAAAGAAATCAACAAATATCTGTGCACTGCCTTAACTCATTCGAGGCGCGTCGGAACTGGAATTCCGACATCTGTGTTTAGCGTTGGCTGCGTGCCGGCACTTGAGTTCCGACGGATATCACGAATTTTTAACGGTGTAAACGGTCCTGCTGACCAAGGGAAACAACCCCTGCAATGAACTTCTATCTGTCTACAGTGGTACCATTCACTGTAAACAGTTCCTTCCCTTAAATTGTTGGGATTAATAAAAATTTTGTTGACGGTGTGCGACCCACGTGTTTTGACTTTTCCAAGATGGCGGATCGTTCTGCTGAGACGTAGTAACTTGAAAAGAGTGCTAGAACGTGTTATTCAGTACGGTTCTGATCTTGACCTCAGTGATGATGATAGTGGAGATGATATTTTAGATTCTGGTGACGATTTTGTGCCAATGGACGATCATTTGGGTGATGATTCGGGCAATGCAAGTGTCGATCATGACATTGTGTATGATGAACCCATGACGTAGAAAGTTTTTTTGTTTTGCTTCAAATTGGATATTTTGCGTGGATATGAAGACAACAAAAGGTATGTACTTTCAAATGTTTCATATATTTTCTAAAAGAGTAAGTTTCAAACTTTGCAAAAACATAAGGTATGTAAGGTTATCTTGTGTTGTTGATTTTTAATATTTTTTTCAAAATGGCTCTAAATCGCGCGTTGGCAGGGAACACAGGGGAAATTTAGCTGCGCCTCGAATGAGTTAAAGCTTGTCCTCAATTGGACGAAGTAGAATTCGCATGGCTCACTTCACAAAGTTTCCGGACGAGAATTGGTCCCTAAATGTAACTACTTTCAGCATAGCTTCGCGAAGTCCAAGGGAATGAACTCTGCTCTTTCTAGTGTCATTTCTACGTCCATCTTCAATCAAAAAGCACCCTTCTGGCAAAAAGAACAACTTAGTAGCAGAGCCACGGCGTAGCTTCGCATGTCAAAACTTGCGAAGCGAAGTAGTTGATGAAGTACTTTGCCGTAGCTGCGGGTTTTCGGTATGAAGACTTCGCCAAGTCGACTTCGTGCTCAAATGAAAAATAAGATTGTATTGTAATCAGAAACCATTTCATTTTGACTTTCATATCTTGAAGTTCAAAGACTCACGTTATCAACTTATTTGTCAGCATTTGAAAGAAGGACAGGACACCATACTGCCCTGTGGTGGAAAGCGTCTCCTATTTGCTTTTCAAATCCAATGCTTAATATTGTGGGTATTCAGCTTTACCAAATAACAGTAGAATTTTTGTAGATGTACTAACGGTAGTACTGTAAGTGTAAGCAAGACTTACCTCAGCGTCTGTGTGTTTCTCTACGATCTCATGCAGGTATTTCAGTAAGGCTTCCAGGTTCTGAAACCAGATGTGTGACAGTTACACATTGCATCAACATCGTTGTACAGCACTAAACAAACCAGTACACACACACACAAAAACACCCTAAAATAAACATTTTCGTTAGTTTCTAAAGCCACCCTTAACTCTACATCACATATCAGTCAACCATTTTTTCCTCGTTTTTTTCGTACTTGATGTTTTTTCAATTTTTGTTATATTCCCCTTATTTTCCTGGTCAACATCAGCAACAGGACAGCTAGGGCCACACAGAGACAACCAGGGCCATACCTTTACCTGTCGACTGGCTGTGTTTGATGTTTTATTGTACTACCTCTCCAGTCACCCCTATCACCAATGTCAAGGCCACACAGAGACAACCAGGGCCATACCTTTTCCTGTCGACTGGCTGTGTAGATGTCGAGGTCAAAGAACTGAGGGATCTGTAGCAGGTTGGCCACCTTCTCTGGGTCCATCAGGTACTGCACACAGGTAAAAGCTTGGTAACACATACGTAGTGGTAACACAGATAAGACAGGTAACACATGTACAGGTGGCACTACCATCAGCAGCATGTCAGACTGTACTCACATGTACAGGTGGCACTACCATCAGCAGCATGTCAGACTGTACTCACACAGCTCTCCATCTAACATAAGAGTCCTGATTCATGGAGTTAGAAACACGTTTAAATACGATCATGTACTTGTTTCATCCTAGTACTACCGTTTCACATTTTTGTAGACAAGTAAAGGTGTGCAATTGTGCTTACAGTACATGCATGTGTAAGAGGGAGGGGGGGAGGGAGGGAGGGAGGAAGGAAGGAAGAGAGACAGAGAGAGAGAGCGAGACAGAGAGAGAGAGAGAGAGAGAGAGAGAGAGAGAGAGAGAGAGGGGGAGAGGGAGAGAGAGAGGGGGAGAGGGAGAGAGGGAGAGAGAGAGAGAGAGAGGGAGAGAGAGAGGGGGAGAGGGAGAGAGAGAAACAGAGACAGAGAGAGAGAGAGACAGAGCAGTGTGTGTGAGTTGTACCCACCTTCAACAAGAGCTGTGGCAGGGTGACGATGAAATGCTCCGTCAGCTTGGCCTTGTCCTCTGTCACCTGCTTGTTCTCCTTGGCCGTCAGCTGTCACACAGCACAGTGACATCATCACACACACAGTGACATCATCACACAGCACAGTGACATCATCACACACACAGTGACATCATCACACACACAGTGACATCATCACACACACAGTGACATCATCACACAGCACAGTGACATCATCACACACACAGTGACATCATCACACAGCACAGTGACATCATCACACACACAGTGACATCATCACACACACAGTGACATCATCACACACACAGTGACATCATCACACACACAGTGACATCATCACACACACAGTGACATCATCACACACAGTGACATCATCACACACAGTGACATCATCACACACACAGTGACATCATCACACACACAGTGACATCATCACACACACAGTGACATCATCACACACACAGTGACATCATCACACACACAGCACAGTGACATCATCACACACACAGTAGATAATATACCTTATTTGTCTTTTTGACCCAAATATGACATTTTACACAGATCCAGACATTCAGTGTTCCTCTGAGACCGCGCAAGCGTTGGAGGTGAACAATGACTATCTCAATCTGTGTGAAATGTCATATTTTGGTCAAAAACACAAATGAAAAATTTTAGTAATAAATTTTCATTTGATTAATATACTTACCCAACTCACATATAGCAATTAACCCTAGTTCAGTGCTGGTAACGCTGTACGCGTCCCCTTGGTAACAAGGGAGACAACTCTAAAAAAAAGAGTGACCAATACCCATACCGGTATCAAGGCCAGACCAATACTGAGTCTGTCTTCCGTATGCGTACGCATATGCCGCCATGTTTTCATTCTAACTGAAGCCCAACTAACTTCTTTTTTAGAAATATATACCCCCAACAGCGGGGAGGCGGGAGGGAATAAACGATGTGAGTTGGGTAAGTATATTAATCAAATGAAAATTGATTGCTAAAATTTTTGATTAAATTACATCTTACCCAACTCACACTTCACATATTGCAGATTGCTACTGTAGGAGGAGGGAAATTCATAATATCAAGAACAGAGAACTTGTCCTGCTGATACCATAGCTGGTAGAGCGGAACTACCGTCCTGTCACGTTCCAGCGACATTTCTGAGGTAAAATGATAAAAACGTTCTCTGAGCGCCAGCAGGCTAACTCCAGAACCTCTGAGAGTAGACCGAAGCGGAGGACTGCTATTGACCAGGCACAGGCTAGAGCCACCTGAGCTCTGACCGCAGTAAGAGGCAAGACTGCCTGATTGTCACATGACTGGCCTTACCACAAAGATAGGCCTGTCAAAACAGTGTGGCTGACCATTTGGCCAAAGTGACCCATGGAATATCTTTATCACAAGCAACATTGATGGAGATAAAGAGAAGTTATTTGATTTACGGAACTAATAGGCAATGTCCGGACCCGGTATCTGACGAGGGCCCTAACCAGAAACCAGACAGTTAAACAAGTTATGATCTCCGAAAGCAAGAAACTTACTCAGGGAGGAGATGCGGATACAAGAGGATGATAGACCGGATTTCTGAAATTAGTAAGGAAATCCAGCCTAAATGTGACGTTCCACCACAAAACCAGTCTTAAGTCGCAGCAGGCGAAAGCGAGATAACGTGAGGAAAAGGCACTGAGGGTCTATCTGGGTGAAATTCACTTTTTTTGCAGAAACGTGTTCTGTAGACCACAAATTACATGACAACCAAACAAATATGCCAAAATCAATCGCTAAATAGTTAAATTATTGGATTTAAATGCAATACTTTCTTCAAAAAAGTCAAGCATAACATCAAAATGCCTCACTTTCACCGATAGTTTGCTTAGTGTATCCCTTACACAGACCTGTTTACCCCTAAAACATTGCATGTGTATTTTCTGGGAGCAAAATGAGGCAAATGTGTAGTTTTGTAATTGAATGTGTAGAATTTCTCGTCGACCTATCACAACAAGAACAACAAGAAGAGCAAACGCTCGATCGAGTCACTTTCGCAGTTCTGAATATTATATGAGGCATCAGATGGACAGGAAGAAATTGCTATTCACAACACAATACAGATGTAAATAATTTGATGTAAAGAATAATCCTATAAAGTTTGAATCAAATCCGATGAATAGTTTCAGAGATATGATATTTCAATTTTTTTCCTTCAAGACATACCTGTGACCTTGAAAAAGGTCAAAGGTCACCAAAGCAGACGTCAAAGTGTAGAGGTCACTGGGAGTCACGTTCACATAAAATTTGAGCCCGGTCACTTTTATAGTTTCCGAGAAAAGCCCAACGTTAAGTTGTGTGTTGCCGAACAGAAAAGGCTAGTTATCTCCCTTGTTTTTCTGATAACGTTCGTAAAAGGCTACAGATGTAAATACTTTGATGTAAAGAATAATCCTACAAAGTTTCAATCACATCCGATGAACTTTGTCAAAGATATAAAATGTCTAATTTTTCCTTTGACGCTGACCTGTGACCTTGAAAAAGGTCAAAGGTCAACGAAACCATCGTTAAAGTGTAGAGGTCATTGGAGGTCACGACTAAACAAAATATGAGCCGGATCGCTTTGATAGTTTCCGAGAAAAGTCCAACGTTAAGGTGGTGTCTACGGACGGCCGGCCGGCCGGACGGCCGGCCGGACAGACTAACACTGACCGATTACATAGAGTCACTTTTTCTCAAGTGACTCAATGATTGCTACTTTTTAACCACATGTATTGATTGACTGACGGAAAAATGGGAATTGCAGACAGTGCAATGAGCATGATGTTTTCCTTTCCGCGAAGACAAGGCATGGGTAGTCCTGATGATATTTTGGCAGAAAGACTTGGTTCAGCGCATTGCTCGTCTTTTTCTTTTTGGTCGGTGGCCTTTCGGAGTCATTTTCTTCACAGTTCTCATCTTCACTTTCGTGTGCTCTGCGTTCAGCCATTGTGTCGAAACGCCCGCATGGTTTGGCAGTAACGCTTTCAGTTGTGCCTGGCATTTGCTTGGAGAAGCCTATTCGGCATTAACAAGCTACAACGCAACGCCCGTGGGCGCTTTACGCGCTGCACGCAGCAAACGACTGCTGGCCGAAAACATGGATTGGAAAATGGATCGGTCAAGGGAGATGAAGAAAATTACGGATTGTGATATGCGTAGCCGAAACAATACCGTTTGCGTGCTGGGACGGGGCGGTGTGAGAGCACAACGGGACAAGGAACAGGTGTAAAGACGAAAAAAAAAAAAAAAAAAAAAAAAAAAAAAAATTTTTTTTTTTTTTTTTTTTTTTAAATACCGTTTGCGTAGAAAACGACAGACTTGCGTAGTTGCGTAGTATATTATTCAAATTCGTAGTTTACTACGCTCAATGTGTAGTGTAAACAGGTCTGCTTACAGAACCCCACTATGTTTGGTACTGTCGGAAAGCTTATTGCATCAGCTTTCCCGCTGTGCGTTTCTGTGGTTAAAAATACCTGCCCACTTCCTCCAAATAAGGAAATCGTGACGTAAACAAACTTTAAGATTTAACCAATCAGCTTGTCTGCCTTCAAAAAAGGGCTAGCAACGGCCTCCTCATTGGTCAAATCAAAGCCCAGGGGAAGTAACACTTTATCATTTCCTATCGCTATACGAAAGCAAACGCATGGCTGACGTACACCGATTGACAGCGCTTCTCAACTGCAATTCGCTTGAAAATAACCACGAACTCCGAGATTTGTTGTCGGATTTCTTTGCCGAAGACGTTGCTGGATTCAGTGACTCCGATTCTGATGCATCTGACGCCGAGATATGTGACGCTGTTGCTGAATATGCGGACGAAGAGGAGACAGACCGTCCCCTCGTCAGTGTCAAAAACCCGGCGTTGGCGTTTCTAATGGCACTGCATCAACTGCAAGAACACATGTAGTTGAGGCGAGTGGTGGAGGAGATGTGATGGAAGTGCATGCTGCAACTCCTTAATTGCAACAGGGCTGTGATGTGCTCGAGAGAACTCGCCTTCGTTGCTGCAAAGCCAATGGAACTGGCTGGAAACAGATTAAAGTTCCTGACGCTGCACCCGGAAATACTCGTCATGGATGTATCACCCAGTTTGATCCGGAGGAGATTGTAGCTCTACAGCTCTCAGTGCAAGACATGTATAAAGGTGAGGTTGGAGGTGGTGTCAACATTGATGTGCAAGAGCTTTTGTGGTGAACAGACTGTCACAGTGGAGGAGTTCCTCTGTTTGGGATCTACATTCTGATCTGTACGTATTCCTATTCGATGCCAAAAAAGTGACTGATACTTGTAAGTAAGTTGATTTTGTTCAAGTGCTGATGTGTATGACATGTATGTATTTGACCGTTTTCCTCCACATGTATGATGTAAACAAAGCCTTCAAAAATGGTGATAATTGTTCTTTTAACCCCTCGTTTTGGATTTAAAGGATGCATGAAAGATCAAAGTACACTTGTGCAAAATGTGGAAGGGTTAGGTTAATTTTCAACCCCCGTTGCTAAGGAAAATGTAAAGCTGGTGCTTTCCAAAACTTTCAAGCCCGATTTCTCAAAATGGCCGCCGGTCAACTTCTTTCATAACAAGAAGGGCAAAGCCCATACGACTCACATGCTTGACCTCGACCTTTAGGGTAACTAAACCTAGCAATGACATCATACACTAAGAACTGCTTTACACATTTTTCCTACCAAAATACATGTGACCTTGACCCAAGGTCAAGGTCATCCAAGGTCATGCAACACAAAGCTGTTAATTCAAGACATAGGAAGTACAATGGTGCTTATTGGCTCTTTCTACCATGAGATATGGTCACTTTTAGTGGTTCACTACCTTATTTTGGTCACATTTCATAAGGGTCAAAGTGACCTTGACCTTGATCATATGTGACCAAATGTGTCTCATGATGAAAGCTTAACATGTGCCCCACATAATTTTTAAGTTTGAAACAGTTATCTTCCATAGTTCAGGGTCAAGGTCACTTCAAAATGTGTATACAATCCAACTTTGAAGAGCTCCTGTGACCTTGACCTTGAAGCAAGGTAAACCAAACTGGTATCAAAAGATGGGGCTTACTTTGCCCTATATATCATATGTAGGTGAGGTATTCAATCTCAAAAACTTCAGAGAAAATGGGAAAAATGTGAAAAATAGCTGTTTTTTAGGCAACATTTATGGCCCCTGCGACCTTGACCTTGAAGCAAGGTCAAGATGCTATGTATGTTTTTTGGGGCCTTGTCATCATACACCATCTTGCCAAATTTGGTACTGATAGACTGAATAGTGTCCAAGAAATATCCAACGTTAAAGTTTTCCGGACGTCCGGACGGACGACTCGGGTGAGTACATAGACTCACTTTTGCTTCGCATGTGAGTCAAAAATGGCCGTAATATCGTTATTTATTGACCTAGAGCTTTAATTTTGTTTTCTAAACATCCAGGAAAGACTCACAATTTCAAAATAATAACTAACTCAAATCATCCAAATTCCGACTTAAGACTGATTTTGTGATGGACTGTCACAAATTTGAGGGAGATAGAGCCCTCTTAAATGCCAATCCCGGGACGGAAGCTGTGACTTATACCATGCTGCGTCAAGGGAAGTGCCCTTGAGGACGCTAGCAATACTGCAATGTAGGAGAAAACCTCCTAGCTCATTGCAACATCAAGAAAAATCCAGGGGCCGCCGTAGTGAAGGCTACCAAAAAGTGTGGCTTTTAACTAGCGCGAGAAATGCGTAAGTTGAATCACTGAACCAGAAGGAATGTGATTCTATTTATCATAGGTAAAAAACAAAGATGATTGATGTCTTTTGTGTAAGTAGCACAAAAACAAAACCAAAGCTAAAAGAATAACAAAACTTCAAATTAGATATGTTGTTAGATCTATGTGAGGATAAGCATACGATTTCATATAGTACTGTGAGGTTACCTTCATGGACATTCTGGCTGCTTTTTCTCTTTGGGAAAGCAAGCTGCCATACAGTACTGTGAGGTTACCTTCATGGACATTCTGGCTGCTTTTTCTCTTTGGGAAAGCAAGCTGCCATACAGTACGGCGCTACCCATTGTGTGGAACGTGGGGATCGAACCCACGCTGATAGCGATAAATGGGTTTGATGCCAGCGCAGCTACCGACTGAGCTTTTCCCCCGCCCCCTATATTGATAGATGGGTTTGTAAGATGGGGGATACACCTACCTTTCTCTTGTTGGGTCCCCTCCCCCTACATTGATAGATAGGCTGTAAGATGGGGGATACACCTACCTTTCTGTTGTTGGGTCCCCTCCCTACTGGTGACTCTCCCGTCGCGGCCTGTCGCACACAGCACACCATAATCTCTATCAGACTCGTCTCCTGTCTGTCATCCAGCGCTGTACACACACAACAAACATGTCATGCTTCAATAAACACAGCACACCATAATCTCTATCAGACTCGTCTCCTGTCTGTCATCCAGCGCTGTACACACACAACAAACATGTCATGCTTCAATAAACACTAGGAATCAGCAGGGAAGTTACTAGGATTATTTCCCTCGGCTAACCCAAAGCAATTAAAGTTTCAGCCATTTTGGAAAGTTTAAGGCAGTCTTTGCCGCCACAATACTGAAGCATTATTTGTGACTGTTTGCAGACAGGTACATATATATATATACTAGATGAATACCCGCTTTGCCGGGTACCCGGCTTCGCCAGGAAGAAGTAGATTGACGCCACACGAAGGAAGGGAGATAAACGCGCAAAACACTGGAGAAGATAAGGAAGAGTTACTGGGAATGGATCTGCAGAAAAACGAAAATCGGTTCAGCGCTGCGCGCTGAGAGCACGTGTTGAAAATTTTCATCGACCAGATTGTGTTTTGGGTCTACCTGAATATGCCCACCAAATTTGAAGCAGATCCATCGAGAACTTTGGCCGTGCACCGCGAAGTGACCGACAGACAGACAGAGACAAGCCGTATATAGATATAGATATATATAATGGTGGAACATAGACCACAACGCTAAGATCTGTACAGATTCACTTTCCTCTCCTCCTCCAAAACAAGGTTAGTCCTTTATTATCTTTTTAATGTCCCACAGACAGACAGACAGACAGAGACCGACCGACCGACAGACAGACCAACCAACCAACAGACAGACAGAGACCGACCGACAGGCAGGCAGGCAGGCAGACAGACAGACAGACTCACGTTCCTCCCCACGGCCAGGTTCCTCCAACAAGAGGTCAGTTATACACTCCCAGTCCTTCATCATCTCGTTGATGTCCCAAAGACTGTCCACAAGGTACGCTGCGTGCTCGTGAAGCTGAGGGATAGAAAACGTACAGATCTCAATCATTGCTTACACTGATACACTGAGCATGGCAAATAATTCATCATCTCGTTGATACACTGAACATGGCAAATAATTCATCATCTCGTTGAGTGTGTGTATCACCCACCTCACTCTCCATGAAGAACTGCACCAGGTCCCGGATGAGCGGTGTGTTGGACTGCGTTTCTTGCCTCGCGCGCGTGCATGCGTGCGTGTGTGTGTGCGTGTGTGTGTGACTCACCTCACTCTCGATGAAGAACTGCACGAGGTCCCTGATGAGCGGGGTGTTAGGACTGCGTTTCTTGCCCTTGGCTGTCTTGAGATGCTTGGTTGCCTCGTCGTCACGCTGGAACAACTTGGTGTTGAGAAACTCGCCGGCAGCCTGCGCCACCTGGCGGTTGGATGAGTAGACTAGCTCGTACACGTTCTCACAGTCCTTGTCTGCCAGCACTCCTTCACAGTACCTGTGGGCAGATGTGGCTCAGTGGTAAGAGTCCAGACCTGTTTACCCTAAACCCGAGGCAAGAGTACTTTCCCAAAAAGTTGAGTGTATTTTTCAAAAAGTTGGTGTACTTTGCAAGCAAAGCCATATGGGCTAGGGAAAATGTACGCGTGGGTGCAAACGTGTTTGTGTAAGAATAGCATGTCTTGTGAACACCTTCAGAATTTAACTCCTTCCAATACAACAGGGATAAAACAATTTTATTTACCTGTCAGTTTATAGCATTATAACTAGTGTCTTCCAAACAGATTGATAATGAAAAGATGAAGTTCGTGAAATAACATCTGCGGTTGACAGTGGAAAGTTCATTTTTACAATCTATCTCAGAAAACATTGCTTCAACACGGACTACAGCCTTTTCTTCTGGCAGGATTTGCTTTGCGGGAATGAACTTCATAATTCCTTGGCAGCTTTCACTTTCAGCGGATTTCTTTGCAGCAACCTTGTCCAGGTGAGTTTTGGAACTACAGTGTCGTTCAATGTCATATTTCCCAGCATGGGCAACGGAGAAATCTGATTTACAATACTTGCAGTGTGCATGACTTTTCCCCATAGTAGACTCCACAATTCCTGGCTCTTTCTTATATTTCTCCTACAAAATCTGCTGCTTCTGCTGTTTAGATTTGGTACAGTCATCCGAAACTGGCACATTTTTCCACGATTGTCAAGACGATCACACGTGCCAACTACTGAACAAGGTTCCCACAGCTGAAGACTCGCAGTCATGGTTATCTCCCTTCGACCGAAACCGGTATCAGTTGTACCATCCCGTAATCAGCACACCAACACCGGAAAACGTATTCTAGACTTTTTCTTAGGCGTATTTTGTGCGTGTGTCGTGTATTTGCGTACCGATAATAATTTGGCGTACAAAATACGCCCAAATCGTACTGGTAAACAGGTCTGTAAGACACAACACGCCTGTAAGACACAACAGGTCTGTAAGACACAACAGGTCTGTAAGACACAACAGGTCTGTAAGACACAACACGCCTGTAAGACACAACACGCCTGTAAGACACAACAGGTCTGTAAGACACAACACGCCTGTAAGACACAACAGGTCTGTAAGACACAACAGGTCTGTAAGACACAACAGGTCTGTAAGACACAACACGCCTGTAAGACACAACACGCCTGTAAGACACAACACGCCTGTAAGACACAACACGCCTGTAAGACACAACAGGTCTGTAAGACACAACAGGTCTGTAAGACACAACAGGTCTGTAAGACACAACAGGCCTGTAAGACACAACACGCCTGTAAGACACAACACGCCTGTAAGACACAGCACGCCTGTAAGACACAACAGGTCTGTAAGACACAACAGGTCTGTAAGACACAACAGGTCTGTAAGACACAACACGCCTGTAAGACACAACACGCCTGTAAGACACAACAGGTCTGTAAGACACAACAGGTCTGTAAGACACAACAGGTCTGTAAGACACAACAGGTCTGTAAGACACAACACGCCTGTAAGACACAACAGGTCTGTAAGACACAACAGGTCTGTAAGACACAACAGGTCTGTAAGACACAACAGGTCTGTAAGACACAACAGGTCTGTAAGACACAACACGCCTGTAAGACACAACAGGTCTGTAAGACACAACAGGTCTGTAAGACACAACAGGCCTGTAAGACACAACAGGTCTGTAAGACACAACACGCCTGTAAGACACAACACGCCTGTAAGACACAACAGGCCTGTAAGACACAACAGGTCTGTAAGACACAACAGGTCTGTAAGACACAACAGGTCTGTAAGACACAACACGCCTGTAAGACACAACACGCCTGTAAGACACAACAGGCCTGTAAGACACAACAGGTCTGTAAGACACAACACGCCTGTAAGACACAACAGGTCTGTAAGACACAACAGGTCTGTAAGACACAACAGGTCTGTAAGACACAACAGGCCTGTAAGACACAACAGGCCTGTAAGACACAACAGGTCTGTAAGACACAACAGGCCTGTAAGACACAACACGCCTGTAAGACACAACAGGTCTGTAAGACACAACAGGCCTGTAAGACACAACACGCCTGTAAGACACAACAGGCCTGTAAGACACAACAGGTCTGTAAGACACAACAGGTCTGTAAGACACAACACGCCTGTAAGACACAACACGCCTGTAAGACACAACAGGTCTGTAAGACACAACAGGTCTGTAAGACACAACAGGTCTGTAAGACACAACACGCCTGTAAGACACAACAGGTCTGTAAGACACAACACGCCTGTAAGACACAACACGCCTGTAAGACACAACAGGTCTGTAAGACACAACACGCATGTAAGACACAACAGGTCTGTAAGACACAACACGCATGTAAGACACAACACGCCTGTAAGACACAACAGGTCTGTAAGACACAACACGCATGTAAGACACAACACGCCTGTAAGACACAACACGCCTGTAAGACACAACAGGTATGTAAGACACAACAGGTCTGTAAGACACAACACGCATGTAAGACACAACACGCCTGTAAGACACAACAGGTCTGTAAGACACAACAGGTCTGTAAGACACAACACGCCTGTAAGACACAACAGGTCTGTAAGACACAACAGGTCTGTAAGACACAACACGCATGTAAGACACAACAGGTCTGTAAGACACAACAGGTCTGTAAGACACAACAGGTCTGTAAGACACAACACGCCTGTAAGACACAACACGCCTGTAAGACGCAACAGGTCTGTAAGACACAACACGCCTGTAAGACACAACAGGTCTGTAAGACACAACACGCCTGTAAGACACAACAGGTCTGTAAGACACAACAGGTCTGTAAGACACAACACGCCTGTTTCTTGTGTGCTACCCTGCCTTACACTTTTATGCAGGTAAAATGTTAAAAATGTGATGGTACAAACTTTTTCTCTAACCCACAAGTGCAGATTAAACAAAACAAAATCACACATACACGCATTTACATTCACATTCGAGTTATATGCAAGCACAAGTAACCCAGTTCAAGAAAATCAAGTATTTCTTATAAAAGCAGAAGTTGCAAATTGAGGAAAGGAGGTGGGGGTGGCAAAGGGGTGATGGAGAATAACTTACTTGAGGACATTGATGACCAGCCTGATGGCTTGTACAGCCACATCATACTCCTTGTCCAGTGTCATCTCCACAATGCGGTCCTGTACACACATCACAACACATCATATCACACTAAAACACATTACAACACACTGTCATCTTCACAATGCGGTCGTGTACACACATCACAACACACTGTCGTCTTCACAATGCGGTCGTGCACAAACAGCATCATACATCTATTTTTTCCACAGCACCATCTTGTACTGAAACACAAGCGATATCATATCACTGGGACAGAGAAATCTTATGAATAGCCACAGCAACATTGAACCTAACCCTAACCAAACACATGACAGTTGTTCTGTTAAAATGCTGTCACAGACTCACGGGCAAAGATACTGTTACACTGGACCTCCCCTTTGAAGACGCCCCCACAATGTGAGAAGATCACGTCTTCTTCTTCCTGACAGGCAAAGATACTGTTACATTGGACCTCCCCTTTGAAGACGCCCCCACAATGTGAGAAGATCACGTCTTCTTCGTCCTGACAGGCAAAGATACTGTTACACTGGACCTCCACTTTGAAGACGCCCCCACAATGTGAGAAGATCACGTCTTCTTCGTCCTGACAGGCAAAGATACTGTTACACTGGACTTCCCCTTTGAAGACGCCCCCACAATGTGAGAAGATCACGTCTTCTTCGTCCTGACAGGCAAAGATACTGTTACACTGGACCTCCACTTTGAAGACGCCCCCACAATGTGAGAAGATCACGTCTTCTTCTTCCTGACAGGCAAAGATACTGTTACACTGAACCTCCCCTTTGAAGACGCCCCCACAATGTGAGAAGATCACGTCTTCTTCTTCCTGACAGGCAAAGATACTGTTACACTGGACCTCCACTTTGAAGACGCCCCCACAATGTGAGAAGATCACGTCTTCTTCGTCCTGACAGGCAAAGATACTGTTACACTGGACCTCCCCGTTGAAGACGCCCCCACAATGTGAGAAGATCACGTCTTCTTCTTCCTTCATGGACCCAAACTCTAACGTCCACTCATGTTTTTGCATGAATGGGTTTTACGTGAATGACCATTTTTACCCTGCCATTCAAGCAGCATACGCCGATTTCAGGGGAAATGAGGTCTTCAAAAGGAGGGAGTCTTAAAATGGGGGTAACTTTACACAGGTTATGACCACAAGTCTGAGAAAACAGGGTCTTAAAAATGAGGGAGTCTTAAAGGATCCCAACAGGCTCTTTTTAAGGTCAGCTAAAGCAGTTGGGGTTGATTTAATGATATAGGTAAGCATCTAAAGATGCAAAAACCGAACAGTAAATCACAAGTTTTGTGTTGCATCAGTCTAATTTTACACAAAATGCATCCTCAAAAAGCGGCCAAATTCGTCTGCTACGCGAGACTTCAAAATCCCCGC
The DNA here is from genome assembly GCF_037325665.1 of Littorina saxatilis. Lineage (NCBI taxonomy): Eukaryota > Metazoa > Mollusca > Gastropoda > Littorinimorpha > Littorinidae > Littorina > Littorina saxatilis. The sequence goes on from NC_090257.1 coordinate 43,795,366, forward strand.
GGTTGTGGTATGTGTCCAAGATGTGGTATGTGTCCAAGTTGTGGTATGTGTCCAAGTTGTGGTATGTGTCCAAGTTGCGGTATGTGTCCAAGTTGGGGTATGTGTCCAAGATAAGGTAATGTGTCCAAGTTGTGGTATGCCTCTAAGATGTGGTCTGTGTCCAAGTTGTGGTATGTGATGGAACAATAAAGAAATGAAAAAAAATCTAATAGATTCATTGACTTTGGGGTAGCGCGACTCTGTTGTTGCTAGCTTTCCACTGGGAGGAAGTGACCCAAATTTCCCAGCGACGGGACAATCTAGTAATGACAAGAGGCGAAGCCATCAAGGCTCACGTAAGAAATCGACAAACAGTAACACACACACACACACACACACACACACACACACACACACACACACACACACACACACACAGAAAGAGCATATAGGTGAAACTGTGCAAGAAAGCGAGACACTAGATCTAGATCTGTCTGTCTGCATGTAGCCTACTTACAGGGACACGACTGCCAACTACAGACCTGTTTACCCCCATAAGTGTTTTGGAGTAATGCTCTGCCCCAAAAATAGTAATCCTGGCACAAAAATAGTAATCATCCAGCATTCGTCGCCAATTACAACGCCGCGGCACATGACAACTGTGTCTGCGAAACGCAATCATGCACATATATCCATCATTTACAAACAAAACACATCAGTCAGTTTTTGTAGTCATCATAATTTCAAAGAAGATCACATCAAAAGCACATGCATCACTGATTCTTTTTCTTTTGCTCGTAGTAGGCCTTTTTCAGTGTGTCAAGCGCTTCTCTACTGTACTTGCGCTTGCCGAATGAGTGAGGGCGAGACTTCACCACTAGAATAAGGCTCTCCAGCGTCTCATCAGACAGACATGATCTCTGGTCAGTCCTGTGCTTTTTCACCCAATTTTGCAATTGAAAAAAACAATGCCAAACATGTGAATTGATAATTGATAAAAAAAAAAAATAATTTTTTTTTATTTTTTTTAAATTTTTTTATTTATGAAAATCGTAGTCTTGACACGGATAGCGGAATGTCGTATTTTTTGCAGAAAATCGTAATAAATTACGCCAAAATCGTAAGGGTAAACAGGTCTGCAACTAGTCTCGGCCCGCTCAAAATAATAATGACCGAGACTTTCAGTACTTCCTTCGCGTGACGTCTAACCCTCTTACGTCATAATGTGACGTCAATGTAATGTGACGTCTTCAAATGTTAGAGTTTCTACCACAGACATACACACGCACGCACGCACGCATGCACATGCGCACGCACGCACGCACAGACAGACAAAGTTACGATCGCATAGGCTACACTTACGTGAGCCAAAAAAAATGAAGAAAAAAAATCTAAACATCAACAGTCGTGCTACCCCAAAAGTCAAGGGATTCTGTTTTTGTGCCTTGACTTTGGAGATGACAAGAAAATATCGGGAGCATTAACTAGATTTGTAAAAAAAATTACAAATCACGGAGCGCGCAGACCCTTGATTTTAACCCCCAGGCTCAAAACTGTAAGGTTCAGCAGCTAAAGTTGCTTCTGCCATGATAACTGTTTGTGACGTCATCGGAATGTTTACCCAGAATTCACCACTTCCGTACTCTCGCGGACGTTCGGGATACAATGGCCGCCAGATCGGAACGCGAAAACGCTTCGCTTCAGCCACGAAATTCGTCGAATTATGGCCCAAAACGATTCCGAAATAAACTAAACCCTGTGAGGGAAGGTGAGAAAACAATTTCCTACGGCATGCATATGTCTGGTTAACCTAAGTCACGCCAAAACGCAAATGAACGCGTTTTTGACACCAAAAACAGCCTGTTATGGTCCTTTAAATGGGAGTTCCCCTGTACCGCCTATAAAAGTGTCACTGACCTTGAACCTGTTGGTGAAGAGCTCCAGTTTGAGTGAGAGGTCCTGTGTTTCATGCAGCGGGGCCAGGGTCTTGAGGCAGCAGTTACGTACATCCCCCACCTGTAGAACATTGCATCAGATATCACTGTAGGCATGTTAGCATTGTGTTTAATTTGTCATTCCTACATTAGGTGGAGCCCAATTTTTCTAAGCGTTCTAATTTTTCAACAAAACAATCACCTCAAGACGTAGCAGCAATTTGGTATTGGGTAAATCTTCTTGTCCTTGGTGAATTCCTTTAAGGACATTCAGGCTGCGACAGGACCGCACTGCCCATTCTTTCTTTTTCTGCAAGCTTGTAGTCCTGTTTTTTAAGGCCTGAGACTTTCACTGTGACCTTGGGATTTTCATCACGCACACAAGGGTATTCGGCTACCAAGGAAAATGTGCACAAAGTTGACTCTGGGATATAAATCCCTGGCTGAACATGGGGTTTGAAGCCACGACAAAAGCGACAACTTGGCCGAGGTGCACATAAAAGTAAAGAAGCGGGTGGGAGCCAGCCGCTGTGTTGGATTGGTTGAAAGTGAGATTTCTTGTCATTGGTTGAAAGTGAGATTTCTTGTCATTGGTTGAAAGTGAGATTTCTTGTCATTTTAGCCAATCAGACCCAACGGTTTGTTCTCTCATGTTTGGGTGGCCCCCACTTTCGGTCCGTGCATCTCAGCCCTGGTTTCAAGCCAGTGCCGCTACGGACTGAGCTATCCCCCATGATGCCAAACACACATCAGCTTACCTTGTCGTAGAGCGTCCAGCCGACATATTTGAGGTAGCTGTCATCCAGGAACATGTTGGGGTACTTCTTCATCCACACCCCGATCTCTGCCATGCAAATAGATCTGATCTCTGGCTGGGTGTCTCTGTACACACATCAACACACCAATTATAACACACCTCAACTGCCATACACATAGATCTGATCTCTGGCTGGGTGTCTCTGTACACACATCAACACACCAAGTACAACACACCTCAACTACAATTCATTGTGGAATGTAGCACACGACTGCAGTTAGCCACATGAAATTATATCAAGAACATAATAACCGTTACTTTAAAACTGTTTTAATCTGGAAAATATTGTAAAATTCCACATTTCTTATGAATAATTGTTAGCTTCAGGCATGAAAACAACCGGAGGTGAAAAAAGAGGAAAATAAAGTGGGGGCCTGGGGGCCGCAGTAGGCCCCCAGTGGGGTCGAGGGGCAACGCCCCTTGTGGGGGCCAGGGGGCAAATCCCCCTGAAGCTGGAGGGGTTTCAGCATTTCTGAGCCTTAAAATGGGCATATTTATATATACACAAGCTTTATAAGGCCCCCTGAAACTGAAGGGGCTGTAAGCATTTCAAAATCTGAAATTGGCATTAAATAACCATACATACGAACAAGCTTGCATGGGGCCCTTGAAAATATAGGGGCTCTAGCTTTTCAAAATATTGAAATGGGTATTAAATTGTTTAATAGCTTGTATGAGGACCCTTTTGAAAATTTTAACACTAAATTGAAATCTAAAAAGATTATAAAGAATATCAGTATTATTGACACACAATTCTCACAGAAATTTAAGCAAGACAAAGACATGCTCAAACATAGCATTTTGTTGTTCATGTCTGTGATAACATACACACGATTGTTAGTAAGTATTTTAACACACAAACAGTGATGACAACACATATAATCATGCAATTTACTTTGCACAATGCAGCTCCCTTGTAGCTTAATATATCCTCACTTTCATATCCTCAGTCCAATTGATCCAGGGTAGAAATCAGGCTATTTTCAAAAGTTTCATCCAGTCTAGTAAATGTACAATGCAAGGAAGTTCCGCTTGTGGCACTTTGTGTCAAGGTGTGCCTGAAATGCCACGAACCCACGACTGCCGTACTTCAATGTCTTCGTACATGTATGTATGCGACACAGAATGCCTTGCCTCTCACCTCCACTTTGCTGATAACGTCGCCAATACGACAGCCATCGTATTCTCGGTCAAGCCAGTTCCACCTCCAATCGTTCTTCAGTCCTTCTATGATCCGATTCGCGGCCCCACGCTGTTGAAATCGCCACATTTCATCTGTTAGAGGGTCATCGCAAACTTTGGAAACCTCCGAATTTCCAAGAGAAAAATTTGTTCAAGCGCGGCAGGAAGTGAAGAAAGGCTCGAATCGATCCGTTTGCGGACTCGGCAATTTACGGTTTATCCAATTGTCTGTTGAGCAGTGGCGGGGGTAACGCTTGCCACGTCTTTCATTTTGCCTCTTTCTTTGGGGGGTCTTCTTTTTTTTCCGGCGGAAATTTAAAAAAAAAGCGAAAGTGTGACAAAAAAACGGCGGAAATTCCGCTGAAAAGAGAAAGTTTTCATGCCTGTAGCTTGCATCTCTAGCCCTTTTCATGCGTGCTTTTTTCTTCTTCTCTTTTGGGTTTAAAAAAAAAAGAACTACAAACTGCTGCCAACTGTATTGGGGGAGAAGAAAGCAGTGAGTGGAGTGAAGACGGGTTCTCACCGGTATCTGTGGACAAAGACGCCCTTGAAGATGTAGGTCAGCATGTTCCTGATCTCCGCCTGGTTCTCTTCCAGCTGCACACACATTACACACACATTACACACACACATTATACCTTTCGCACACATTACACACACACATTATGCACACAGACCTGTTTACCCTAAACCTGAGGCAAGAGTACTTTTTCAAAAAGTTAAGTGTATTTTTCAAAAAGTTGGCGTACTTTGTAAGCAAAGCCATATGGGCTAGGCAAAACGTACGTGGGCCGTGGGTGCAAACGTGTTTGTGTAAGAATAGCATGTCTTGTGAACATCTTCAGAATTTAACTCCTTCCGATACAACAGGGATAAAACAATTTTATTTACCTGTCAGTTTATAACATTATAACCAGTGTCTTCCAAGCAGATTGATAATGAAAAGATGAAGTTCGTGAAATAACATCTGCGGTTGACAGTGGCAAGTTCATTTTTACAATCTATCTCAGAAAATATTGCTTCAGCACGGACTACAGCCTTATCTTCTGGCAGGATTTGCTTTGCGGGAATGAACTTAATAATTCTTTGGCAGCTTTCAGCGGATTTCTTTGCAGCAACTTTGTCCATGTGAGTTTTGGAACTGCAGTGTCGTTCGATGTCATATTTCCCAGCATGGACAACGGAGAAATCTGATTTACAATACCGTCTTGCAGTGTGCATGACTTTTTTTCCCATAGTAGACTCCACAATTCCTGGCTCTTTCTTATATTTCTCCAAGAAAATCTGCTGCTTCTGCTGTTTAGACTTGGTACAGTCATCCGAAACAGTCATATTTTACCGCTTCATTTTGCCACGATTGTCCAGACGATCGCACGTGCCAACAACTGAACAAGGTTTCCACAGCTGAAGACTCGCTGTCATAGTTATCTCCCTTCGACCGAAACCGGTATCAGTTGTACCATCCCGTAATCAGCATACCAACACCGAAAAACGTATTCTAGACTTTTTCTTTGGCGTATTTTGTGCGTGTGTCGCGTATTTGCGTACTGATAATAATTTGGCGTACAAAATACACCCAAATCGTACTGGTAAACAGGTCTGTATCTTATGTAGTACTACTAGTAACTAGCAGGCAAAAAATGCACACTATACTGCACAAAATAGAACCCTATCACAGACAATTCACAAATCAGCACTATCAGTATCACAACACTTTACAGGTAATAAGAACAGCATTATCGTACACCATGAACACAGAGACTCTGCTGCGCTTGTTTATATGGAAATACTGTGAAATAAAAGAGCTAACTGTTCTAAACACCACCACCACCACCACCACCGTATCCACAACCACCACCTTCCCCACAACCACCACCGTATCCACAACCACCACCTTCCCCACAACTGACCTCCTGTCTTTTGGTCATGAGCAGCTCCAGGCGGTCGCCGGCTCGCTTGTTCTGCTGCTTGGCGCGCTCGGCCTCGTACTGTCGCTGCGTGTTGTCAAGGTTGATGCTCAGGTTCAAGGCCACATCCACCAGGGCTGTCATCAGCTTCATGGCTGACAGACACACAACATAACATACATCAAGTCTTGTCCAAACACATTGTATAAATTATAATACAACGATATATTGGGAATAACTCTGTCAGGTTTGTGTGTTGTGAAAGAGTGAATACTCTTGCTTTTAGTGAGGTAAGCTTTCCACATGTGCTCCTTGTCCACCTGTTTCAGACACACCCCTCGCTAGTGACTGGCCTGTGTCATGTGGACACACCCCTCGCTAGTGACTGGCCTGTGTCATGTGGACACACCCCTCGCTAGTGACTGGCCTGTGTCATGTGGACACACCCCTCGTTAGTGACTGGCCTGTGTCATGTGGACACACCCCTCGCTAGTGACTGGCCTGTGTCATGTGGACACACCCCTCGCTAGTGACTGGCCTGTGTCATGTGGACACACCCCTCGCTAGTGACTGGCCTGTGTCATGTGGACACACCCCTCGCTACTGACTGGCCTGTGTCATGTGGACACACCCCTCGCTACTGACTGGCCTGTGTCATGTGGACACACCCCTCGCTAGTGACTGGCCTGTGTCATGTGGACACACCCCTCGCTACTGACTGGCCTGTGTCATGTGGACACACCCCTCGCTACTGACTGGCCTGTGTCATGTGGACACACCCCTCGCTAGTGACTGGCCTGTGTCATGTGGACACACCCCTCGCTAAGTGACTGGCCTGTGTCATGTGGACACACCCCTCGCTACTGACTGGCCTGTGTCATGTGGACACACCCCTCGCTACTGACTGGCCTGTGTCATGTGGACACACCCCTCACTAGTGACTAGCCTGTGTCATGTGGACACACCCCTCGCTAAGTGACTGGCCTGTGTCATGTGGACACACCCCTTGCTAAGTGACTGGCCAATGTCATGTGGATAAGTTTGATTCACTAGTGACTGGCCTATGTCATGTGGATAAGTTTGACTCACTAGTGACTGGCCTATGTCATGTGGGAAATTTGACTCACTAGTGACTGTTCTATGTCATGTGGGAAAGTTTGACTCACTAGTGACTGGCCTGTGTCTTGTGGATAAGTTTGACTCACTAGTGACTGGCCTGTGTCATGTGAATAAGTTTGACTCACTAGTGACTGTCCTGTGTCATGTGGATAAGTTTGACTCACTAGTGACTGGCCTATGTCATGTGGATAAGTTTGACTCACTAGTGACTGGCCTATGTCATGTGGATAAGTTTGACTCACTAGTGACTGGCCTATGTCATGTGGATAAGTTTGACTCACTAGTGACTGGCCTGTGTCATGTGGATAAGTTTGATTCACTAGTGACTGGCCTGTGTCATGTGGAAAGTTTGACTCACTAGTGACTGGCCTGTGTCATGTGGAAAGTTTGACTCACTAGTGACTGGCCTGTGTCATGTGGATAAGTTTGACTCACTAGTGACTGTCCTGTGTCATGTGGATAAGTTTGACTCACTAGTGACTGGCCTATGTCATGTGGATAAGTTTGACTCACTAGTGACTGGCCTGTGTCATGTGCATAAGTTTGATTCACTAGTGACTGGCCTGTGTCATGTGGAAAGTTTGACTCACTAGTGACTGGCCTATGTCATGTGGAAAGTTTGACTCACTAGTAAAAGCAAGAGTAGTCACTCTTTCACAACCCATGTGAACCCGACAGTTATGTCCGAAAATCGGTCTTGACAAAACATCAGTTAATCTTTTCATATCCTGGCCTCAAAAAGCTGTGGCCGAGATAAATATGAAATGCAAACAGTCAAACCATACACAAACACCTGTAACTGGTGCTCTCAACACAGTCCAGCAATAATGATACCTACCCACAACCCAGCGTGGCTCACTTTACTAATACACTATGCACAAATAGACAATGTTGGGAAATAACTGTGTCTGGTTTGTGTTGGTTGTCCAAGAGTGAATATCATTGTTTTATGGAAGCATTCTAACCACAAGCGCTCCAGTCTACGTGTTTCACACACACCCTGCTACTGAGTGCTAGTGACTGAGCCATGATGTGGTGTAGAAAAGTTTACATTACACACACACTAACACACACCGGCCAGTGTACTGGTGTGCCTGAAGGCTCGGACCTGAGAGTCGGTGAGACCGCTGAGGAGAGAGATAAAACACACACACACACTCACCGGCCAGTGTACTGGTGTGCCTGAAGGCTTGGACCTGAGAGTCGGTAAGACCGGTGAGGAGAGAGATAACGTTGTACACACACACACACACTCACCGGCCAGTGTACTGGTGTGCCTGAAGGCTCGGACCTGAGAGTCGGTGAGACCGGTGAGCAGAGAGATAACGTTGTCCATCATGTACTGATCGTAGATGATGCTGTACTGGCACTGACGCACCAACACCTGCACAAAGTCACAGAAGTTGGCCCGGAACTTTTTCCACACTGGCCCGCTCATGATCAGGGGATAGTCGCCGCTCTCCTGCACACAGGCATTGAACAATGGTCAGCAAACTTTAAAACAAAATCAGGGAAACTTTACAACTTGCAGATTTAGTCACAGAGAGTACAACATAAATCATACATAAATCTGACAAGACAGAAAAGCTTCAAAATCTAAAGAGAAGACAACCCCAGGCTTACAAGCGCCCTCAGTTACTTATCCATCAAATCTACCAGACACTGCAATAGACCTTTTGGGCATCTGAGCAGCTCTCGCAAGATATTTGCAAGATGTGCTCTTTCTTACGCTTTGAAAGTCGCACGCACTTCAATCATCGGCCTTCGCAGCTCTCAATAGCCGTTCAACATGCTTTGCTACGCTTTGAAGATTGCGAGAGCTTGGAATTACCTATAACTGAAGTAAAAATCTTCAAAACCCTACACCAGCGCAAAATGATCAGCTTTTTAGGGAGAACACCCCCGTACCTCGTCGAACTCCTCGGTCATCTTCCTGATGATCTCTGCGTGCTCCATGTTGGCGTACATGTGTGGCGTGATCTGACCGCGACACCCCGAGCACTGGATGAAGAACTGGATGAGCTCCAACAGGGCGGCGTTACGGTCAACCTTGTAGCCCTCGATCCAGTCGTCGATCACCGCCTGAATATACAATCATGTCTTTGTCTTCACCATAATCTGCTCACACAGTCATTGACTGAGATAACCATGACAACACAGTCATTGACTGAGATAACCATGACAATACAGAGAACGAGTCACAAGAAATGACAGCAGAGACAACAGAAACTAGCTTAGGCAGCGCTGCGTTACGGTCTACCGTGTACCCCTCCATCCGGTCATATATTACCTGCCTGAACACAATATTTAAACTAATATGAGAATTATAATGATGAGGGGTCATACTCATAACAGGGTTTGAGGGTTTGAACATAAAAATATGAAACTATGAAAGATAGCAATGAGTAGCAGCAGCAGATTTAAGAGTCAATAGAAACCCATTTCCAGCACTTTTGAGGCAAATAATCCACTGATCAATATTCAAACTGCCAAAATTTGGGCTTCCAGCATCGCCACATCATCCACATGTATCCATTCCATAGCAACAAACATACACCACAGAAACCCAGTACACACGGGTCATTAAAGACATGGGTCATGTGAGACCAGGTGACACTGACACCCACCTGTAGAGAAGCTTTCCCTGCCTTGACCACCTCAAACAGACTGCCGTCCCCTCTTTCGTCGTCCTGACCTTTGCGGCGTGTCGCTGGTGCGGCATCGGCCTTCTTACGCTTGGGCGCCTGAAAGGGAAGTAACAAAGCACAGTTAGTCAGCGTCAATAAGGGACAGAAATTATGTGTGACAAATTATCTGTTCCTAGTTTTATTTTAACACTATCTTGTTTAGGATGCACAAGAGTACCTTAATGTTAACGTTTTAATTAATGTGACAATTTAAGTTAAACAGAGGGTATTAGTGGCATGTTCAATCAAGCCAATGGTGTACACTGAGCAGTATATTTCACCACAATCCATGTCAATAGAGTATACAAGGCTGCAATTGCAAACTTTTGACCAGATTAACAGTAATTACACGTATCAGGAGTTGTGTTAATCCGGCTAACAGACTCGTTGCTCTTTTGTATTGTCACTGTCAGTACTGGCTCATGAATTCTATTCTTCTTCTTCTTTGTTCATGGGCTTAGACTCCCACGTTCACTCATGTTTTTAGCACGAGTGGAATGTTACGTGTATGACCGTTTTTACCCCGCCATTCAGGCAGCATACGCCGATTTCGGGGGAATGAATTCTATTTGTCTCTATCATTTTTTCAAACTACAAATCAGTAACACTAACACTAACAGTAACACTAACACTAACACTAACAGTAACACTAACACTAACACTAACAACAACTTACAGGGCCATCCTCCTTCTTCTTCCTTTTCTTGGGTCCCCCCTTGGTGGCTTCCTCAAAGTCACTGTCAGACTCGGGTTCTGGTCTGCAAAACATCACTCACACATTCATTGTCAACTTCAAGTAATGAGTGAAACTGAAAGACACAATAAAAAAAAAATAAAAAAAATTTCTGGCCTTAAATGTTTTTAACTGTTCATGCACTGATACAGAAAATTACCAATACCAAAAGTGATCAAATATAAAAACGAAAAGTAAGTCTGAACATTTATTAAATTACTACTAGTACTAGTATATAATAATATTACGTGATTAACAAAAATCAAATGAAGCCTTCACGAGACCAGAAGCGTCAATGAAGTGAGAATAACATACACAGAGATTTCGGATGAAGGTTCCATCTCAGGGATGTGTTCAACCGCCCCTGATGCTCCCGCTCCGCGCGGTGTGCGGTTTCTGGCCCCCGGCATTCTCCTTCACTCTTCTGTCACCCTGCAACAACACAGCACACAACTTGGTCTCCAGCCAGCTCTAAGCCAAACCACAACTTGGTCTCCAGCCAGCTCTAAGCCAAACCACAACTTTTTCAGTCTCAGATCTGGGGCTTGCATTTGCAGTGACAATGACAAACATGGGAAAACAATGTTACTGTTTTGTTAGGCTTTAGAATTCATGAGATATATAGTATAAGCAGAGTGTGTTTGTGTATACATGTGTGTCAAATGATTTAGTATTTTTGTCCAACTCATAAGTTTTTAATGGGTCTGTCCAATTACCAAACTTAAATTTGAGTAACTGGAACTGTGTAGTATACCGTCGCGCCAAAGCCAGCAATCTGGATGCTAGCAACGTACCCTACTGATACAGATCTATACTACTAGTAAACTCAATGTTTAGTGCAGGGACCTTTTAGAGGTCTATGTTTAGTGTAAGTGTACAGCCCTATTTATCACTACGGAACGAGATCAGTAACCTACTAATGTGCAACCTATTCATAATAAAAGCACAAAACCATATTATAATGTTGTTCTTATTTTGTAGAAGTGGACAGGTACTGAGGTAGAACTAGGAGTAGGAGTAGGACTGGGAGTACTGAAAGGAAAACTAGTGATAAGTGAACATGACTTGGGTCAGAGCTCTGTAAATTCAATCCGACCAGACCTGTCTTACCGAAGAAGCACTGCCAACAAGCAAGAGGTACGCAGGTAAAACAAGCGTATTTAGAATAAACCAACAGCACGCTGTAGTGAGTGGTACTGTTACTAAATTGAATCAAGTCTAGGCTACATGATTGCCGCCATTTTGAAACCATACAGCCGGCCTGCAGGGGTATTTCCCTGCGCAGTCAAATACACCACTCAAAATGCAATGGGAATTTTCATTAAAACATCAACGTGTATAGTATTTCATTCAATATTTACCCAAAAAATAAACGATCAAGCCCTCGATTCCGTGAAAATGCGAGTGTTTTGTTCCTGGCGGGAGCACACAGACAACATAAATAACTAGGTCACGTGATCCTTGGGATTCCCTTTTAACGAAACATGGAGAAAAACTAATGTATTTCATTGGATAAGATTAAGCACATAGATAAAAACATACATGTAGATAAAATAAGAATAAAAACAATAAATCAACATGGAAAAGACATTTGAAATGAGACGTGTCACTTTGATTTAAAACTTTTGTTTGGGCATGAATATTCAGATTGGGGATGTAGCTCAGTGGTAGAGCGTTCGCTTTGCATGTGAAAGGCCCCGGGTTCGATCCCCGGCATCTCCAGGTCTTATTTTTTTTCTTTATTTTCTTTCCTTGCCATATTTCATATATTGAATACTAAACTTCATTTTATCAGGTCTGCACATGAAATAACTGATTCAATTACCATCATTTTTATGTATTTTACATAGAATATCTGACCATGACATCATAGAATACTATTATTTGACAGGAATCGTTCAATGTCATTTATTATACTAACATAGAACAAATAAAAAATAAATACGAATACGAATACGAATACGAATACTTTATTATC
>NC_090257.1:43812701-43872701 GCF_037325665.1 Littorina saxatilis
AGAACACAATCACAAAGTAACAAAGACGTTTAGCACTAACAGTATCACACAACTCATGGTGATCGCTTTCCAGTAGAAGTAAGCAGTAGATATGGACACAACAAACGTACAGTTGTATCATCATGAAAACAACCTGCAGAGTTCCTCAACATAGGACTGTCATGTGAATGTGATTGCTGTGCTATATCGGGCATCTCCTTGTCTTCAATTGTCTCTTTCTTGAGTGTGTGCGTGTGTCAGTGGTGTGTGTGTGTGTGTGTGTGTGTGTGTGTGTGTGTGTGTGTGTGTGTGTGTGTGTGTGTGTGTGTGTGTGTGTGTGTGTGTGTGCATGAGTGCATGCATGTTTGTGCAGGCGAACATATCTACTTTAGTAACATAGTTAAAGACATAGATTTCAGACACACATACACATACGTATGTAAGAAATTTGCACCCAACTTTACACATTCTCACAAAATTCAGTATATAATGAACTCTATAAAAGTTACAATCACAAAGGTGGATTCCTTTCCGTCGACTCAAAATGGTTTTGCTGCTCAGGCAAGTTCAGTTCTTGTACTGATGCGCTGTGTTTACTACTACTAGTACTACACACAATATTGCCAAGAAGTACAGTATCAAGTTTTGTGTGGTTTGCACAAGGACCAACAGTTGTGAGGGTGATGTGAACGAATGGATTGGTAAGGTTAACACCCTAGGCCTGCCCTTTGTCAATACGTCCCTATGTACAACACCATGCCACTGCAGAATATAACGTTTCATCTCAAACATTCTTTCTTTCTTTATTTGGTGTTTAACGTCGTTTTCAACCACGAAGGTTATATCGCGACGGGGAAAGGGGGGAGAGGGGATAGAGCCACTTGTCAATTGTTTCTTGTTCACAAAAGCACTAATCAAAAATTTGCTCCAGGGGCTTGCAACGTACAGTAGTACCATATATTACCTTACTGGGAGAATGCAAGTTTCCAGTACAAAGGACTTAACATTTCTTACATACTGCTTGACTAAAATCTTTACAAAAATTGACTATATTCTATACAAGAAACACAAACTTAACAAGGGTAAAAGGAGAAACAGAATCCGTTAGTCGCCTCTTACGACATGCTGGGGAGCATCGGGTAAATTCTTCCCCCTAACCCGCGGGGGGTAAACCACGGCCCTCAATACATCAAACACCTGGTACCTGTGTTCATGTGTCTCCATCATTTCAACACGGTGCATAGCTTTCACTCAAAATCAGAACTCCAGTGCATACTTTGTCTAAAAATAAGAAAAAAGGACAGTTGCATTGCCATTTGGACACTGCAAATTCACGATATACAATGCATGCACAACAACAAAAATTAATAAAAGTGCAATTTAATTAGTACACAAATGCAATGAAAATTCTCCTCCAAGGAAAGTACAAAACTGGAGAGCACTATTAGGCTTGTATAAAACAAAACATCCTCTATTAATGGAAAGGACTTTGGAAGCAGCCCGGGAATCTCACATGCTTGACATCATTTTGCATCAGATCGGGAGCCCCCCTAAAAACCGAAAAAGATTTTGCCCCACATCACGTTGTTTACGCCAATCATGACGGACCCAAGATGTTGACACAAATCCCATCCTTTCTGCAACGCCAGTGATGTTTTGTTTCCATCACCACACACTGAACTGTTGCTCAGTCTGGTTACTTTGTTCAACGCCAGTGATGTTTTGTTTCCATCACCACACACTGAACTGTTGCTCAAGTCTGGTTACTTTGTTTAATTGGTGGAACGACTCAAATCTGCTAAACAACTGATGTTAACAAGTTCAATAATGTGCTACACTGAAGGAATACATCAGCGTTTACCGTTTTACATACACACTAACTCTCCCTCTCACAGACTTCTTTCTCAGTCTTTGTTCAGTAAGCAAGCTCAGCACACATATACACAATTAGTATTAATGCAGTAGGCGAGTAAGCAAGTTTCAGTTCAAGCCAGTTCTAATGAACTGTACACTGTCATATGGTACAACGCTGCCCATAAACTTTGTGTGTGTATGTTCACTTTGTACAATGCAATATGTCATAAAAATCTAACAGTAACATTTCTCTCGTTCAGTTATAATCATAGCAGCTGATTGAAGCAGCCATGTGAATTAAACCATTTTAGCAAAACATAAACCTGATGAATACCGAGGGCTTCCGACAATAACGCAAGTCAATTTGTATTGAATAGATCTACAGATAATATACAATGTCAACCCTTTCTTATTATTTGCCAATTATTTGAAGATGACGCCAAGGAGAAAGAGAATCAACCAGAAGTACCAATTACAATCATTGTGATGGCTGAATGGAATCTAAAGTGACATACAATCATACACTTCAAATAGCATCACTCTTAGTTTGTATCATTGTGATGGCTGAATGGAATCTACAGTGACATACAGTCATACACTTCAAATAGCATCACTCTTAGTTTGTGACACTTCATGTACATAAGACATACTACAGTGTAAAAAGGACTATGAATTCAACTCTCTATGTAGTACGTACAGCATGTCAAAAGATGTGTTGCTGTGTGAAACTGGCAGCAGCACATTACAAGACAATATGACAGCCATGCCACTGACCACCCACTCAACACTAACCTCTTCCTCTCAAATCAAAATCTTGCAGATTGTAAAAGTGAACACCATACACTTTGTACACGAGTTCATCAGAACACTATGATTTGACACCTCTGGATTTCAGCTTCAACAACTCAACAGCACAGAAAATAACATGACCATCTTCATTATGTTGAACAGCATAGAAAATAACATGACCATCTTCATTATGTTGAACAATAGCAGAAAATAACACGACCATCTTCATTATGTTGAACAGCATAGAAAATAACATGACCATCTTCATTATGTTGAACAGCATAAAAAATAACATGACCATCTTCATTATGTTGAACAATAGCAGAAAATAACACGACCATCTTCATTATGTTGAACAATGACAGAAAATAACATGACGATCTTCATTACTATCGACAAAGGAACAGTCATACAAGTGTGTATAAAAATGTCATAAAACTTATCTGTTAATGATCTCCTAACAGTGTGGCTGCCTCACGCTAAAACAATCATTCACATGCACTGTATATATATATCTCTATTGTTCAAACAGCTTTCAGTTACTGGTGATACAATGACAATATCTGTAGCAAAGAAGAAATGGCTAAAAAGAGTCCTGTCTCACAATTGATAGAAGCACTGTGACAGGGAATGAAAGCGTGTGCAGGCACTCAGACCACACTCACCTCAGTCAACTGCACTCAGACCACACTCAGACCACACTCAGACCACACTCACCTCAGTCACCTGCACTCAGACCCCACTCAGACCCCACTCAGACCACACTCACCTCAGTCACCTGCACTCAGACCACACTCAGACCACACTCACCTCAGTCACCTGCACTCAGACCACACTCACCTCAGTCACCTGCACTCAGACCACACTCACCTCAGTCAACTGCACTCAGACCACACTCACCTCAGTCAACTGCACTCAGACCACACTCACCTCAGTCAACTGCACTCAGACCACACTCACCTCAGTCACCTGCACTCAGACCACACTCACGTCAGTCAACTGCACTCAGACCACACTCACCTCAGTCAACTGCACTCAGACCACACTCACGTCAGTCAACTGCACTCAGACCACACTCACGTCAGTCAACTGCACTCAGACCACACTCACCTCAGTCAACTGCACTCAGACCACACTCACCTCAGTCAACTGCACTCAGACCACACTCACCTCAGTCAACTGCACTCAGACCACACTCACCTCAGTCAACTGCACTCAGACCACACTCACCTCAGTCACCTGCACTCAGACCACACTCACCTCAGTCACCTGCACTCAGACCACACTCACCTCAGTCACCTGCACTCAAGAGAAAGGGGGAATGTACGTTCTGGCTCACCGATTCCGACAGACCCTAAATATTAACGCAAAATAGGCTTCTGGACTAAACTTTTACTAAAATGAAACATGCGACAAAATCAGAAAAATACTGCATAAATCCATACCAAAAAAAAATACAGTAAAGTAAGGTTGTTTTGAACCAATGCCGGGTCTGTCGGAATCAGTAACCCAGAACGTACATTCTCCCTTTCTCTTATACAACATTCTTAAGCTCAATACGCTCTCTCATTTACAAACTTTACTTCATATGTTCTTTCACTGTTAGAATTATATCTGATACATGCAATGTGACTGTCTAAACGAATAGTTAACTCTTTACAAGTGATTCTATTTTTACTTTTTCTTCCCGTCCTATTTGAATCCCCTTTTTTAAAAACTGCTTTTTCAGATCTTCTATATCGAGTGGCTTGTTATATTCAGCTCGTGTTTTTGTTTGAATACTTGCTTTCTTACTTTTGTAGTCATCAAAGTCTGTTTGTATCTGTTTGAATTCTTCGTCAGAAACTTTTGAATCTTCAAGTGCTTTACTGATAGACAGTTTTAGGCTAGACAATTTTGATGATGCAAGAGTGGAAATGGATTCGTGTTTTTCAAGCTTTTTCACAATTTTTTTCATTATAGCTGATGCTATAAATGATAAACCACCAACTGCTGCTGCGACACCACCTAGGATTAGAGAAACTGGAGTCCCTACTCCGGTAGCTAACAGAATTGTTCCCGTTACACCTGCAGCTGATGCAAGGATAGTAGAACCAGTGCTGGCATTAGAAAGGCTGTTGTAAGTTGTTGAGTACTTACGTCTAGCGCGAGAATATTTTTCTAATTCATCTTCTAGTTGTTTTTGTATATTACTAATGTGTGCCAGTCTGAATTGTTGACTTTCTGCTGCACTTTCATCAATATTAGGATAAAGCTTCACACTGCTAGTCATCTTTTAATGCAAAATATAAAATATTTATCTTAATTCTCACTGGCCAGTGTTTCTGCTAAGCTTTGAAGCTGTTCATTGCTTAACACCTTATCTGTATAGTAGAAAGCAATCAAATCAAGATAAGTAAGATTAATACTTCTTATTTCTGTTAAATTATTTATATCTGCGTTAACAACAACATTTTGGTTTGACGTCTGTTTTTTTATTGTGTTAGAATCCTTTTGAACAGCAATAAATACTCTGACTTCTTCAACATTTAATGGTCTCCAGTTGAGATTTATTCCTCTCATTAGAACAGTGTTTGTGGTTTCTTCCCTTTTCCTGACAACTATATCAAATATCATAGTTGCATTCTGCCCTATTGGAAGCTTGGGTATAAAATCGACAATGGTGTCAGCGTCCTTTTCAACACTTTGTTTTCTGTGAATGAGATAGTTGTTCTTATGGAAAGGTTTAACTGCAACTTCTCCCCTGCTGTTAAACGCAGGAACAAGGCTAACAATTAGTGGTTTAGCATTGATTGACTTACGGAATGTGTCGTCTTTTCCAACAAGAGTGTATGGACTCACAAATTCAAACTTCATTTCCCAGTCAATCTTTTTTATAACAGGACTAAGTACCCATTTTTTATTCTGATGTTTCCACATGTAGTATATGTCATCGACAATTGGATCAGGTACATTAACATCACGGATTTGACCTAGTTTGAGGAATCTTGGTTTCTTTTCATCGTCGATTTCCTTTCTCTTGTAATGACCAGTGTCTGTAAACTCGAATGCATACACTGCACCAACTTCAGCATTGCTCTCAAAGTCGATAGCGTCTGCTAAATCTTTCAACTCTATAGTTGAACATGCAACAGGATAAGCTATTGTAGGTCCACTCGACATTTTAATACTCAATATTTTATGGAACTATTTCCAATGTAATGTTAAACAAACAATCAACTGGTTGTCCACTTTGATTTTTCAGATCAATGTGTAGGAATTCATGACACCCTTCCTCCAAGTCCTTGAACTGAAGTGTCTTAAATGTTGGCACGTGCATTTTACAAAAAGAGGCATCACTCGGTGGAAGAATCCTAAGCAGATCAGAACGCTGATCATTAAACAGATTATAGGATGTGTTAAGCTCTCTCATGTGAACAAACAGTACACTGTTAACATCCATGTCAATGGGACGTGTTCCCTTGTATAAATTTGTAATTCCAAGCATATCAAGGAGTTTGGTTGGAAACTCAACGTTTACTTCTCTAGTTTTGGGCATAGTAAGAGTAGCAATGAGACTTGCATGATTTAAACTCGCTGTAATACCTACTGGAGCAAACAATTCTTTCTCTAAAGTGCAGAAGTCATAGTAACCATCTTCTACAGAATGTGTTTTACCATTAATTCTAACCCAGTTGTTAGCCTTTTTTTTACTGATATTATACCAAGTAACCTTGTACATAATTTCATGCAGTGCAACTTTCATTCCTCCATTTTGATTGTTGATAGGGTTTGCAAGTTTAACTGGCACACCAGTCTTCACATTTGTTAGTGTGATAAACATTTTTTATTCAACAACAAAAATGAGTCAGTATAAATTCAACAAAGATGTTAAATACAAAACTGGACCATATTACAATCCAAAGACTATTTCTTTCCATGAGTTGGACTTTGCTGTAACAGAAACAGAATCCATTCGCGTTAAAGTGCCTGACCCATTCCATTCTTACCTAAATCCCCCAATCAAAAATGATAGTGTTCCAAAGATGTGGAACTCTCACCCAATTCAGTTCTATCAGAATCAGTTAAACTTTGCAATATTCTGTGCAACCACAGGATGTGGAGTGTCCTATGCAGACCACATGAATAATTCAAACTTACTGACAAAGTGTGTGTACACATTTCACGTTTACTATCAGTGCAGGAGAATCTTGTCTGAACTTCAGGCACCAATGCCGCATGAAAAGAGCTGGAACCCATTCAACAATAGGATAAACATGAAAGTGTATGAGCGTCTCTGCAATGAATTCAATATAGATTTTAAGACCGACTTTAGGCAAAAGCAAGACAAAAACCATGGCATGGGAACACTATATTTATGGGGTGTCCACAGGAGGTATAATTTTGATTACTGGCCAGGTCATACATCTTTTTCTTCAAATGTGCAGGTACAGTTAGGATCAATAGAACAAGAGCACCACAATGCATGGACTACTTTTATATTAGACACCGGCAAAGGTTTCACTGGATCAGGTGTTGAAAGGATCAATGAATCTATCCGAACATATGCGTGGTGCTTGCTAGGCTCGCAGGCGCAGACACGATCAAACATAATGAGAACAAGCACAGGGTTTGGTGCACAGAAACAGTTGTTATCAAATTTAGAAGATGTCATAAACTCTGCAGTTGATCTGCCTTCCAGCATCAAAAGGTATCAAGACTCTCTCCGTTATGCAAGATCAAAAGTTGACTTTGCTGTTGGTAACGGCCTTTACATGTTACCTTCTGATCTCCAGCTGCAGATTGGAACAATAACAAATTATAACAATGAAATCATTATTGCTAGCGACACCCAGCCGCTTGGAAAGGGTGAAGAACTGAATTCAGAAATCAGAACGATGCTACAGCCATATCACAATGAACAGAAACAAAGCGTGACAAGTGAAGATCACGCTGCAGGTGAAGATCATTCTGTCACTAGTGATGATCAAGCTGTTAGTATTAGTGATGATCATGAATCGCAGAAGACTGCTCTAGTAATTGGTGGAGTGGGTGTAGGCTTACTTTTGCTTTATTCTCGTTAGCAGAACACCTGCAATTAAAACTATTAGAGTCCAGAGATGTTCAGCCATGAAACCAACAACTTTACCTGCAAAAGATAACAGCCAGCTAACAATTGAACCAATGATTCCTGGAAGTGCACCCAAAGCTTTTGCTGCTAGTTTCTTTAATAGTTCTGCAATGTGTTTGAGTTGTTTCTTTACCCATCCCGGATCAGATGGAGGTGAAGGTGGAGGTGGAGGTGGAGGTGTGACAGTGCCACCTGTGAGTGTTAACACTAATGTGCTTATTGCAAATCCTAACGCAGTTAGTATACTAGCTATTGTGATTCCCTGCTCTCTGAAAAGCGTTCTAATTCTTTCAGCAAGAGTTGTGTCTTCGTAAAGGATTCTTTGAATTGTATTTTTTATTCTGCTGACCTGTGTTCTCAGTTGTTCTCTATTGTTACTTAGAACTTCTAACCTTATGGCTTTCTCCTCCTGCAAATCTTTTAAACGCTTAGAAATTCTGTTTTTTACTTCTTGTTCTAGGTTCAAATCATCAGCATCAGCAAGTTTTTGTTTCTCTTTGTTTATATCTTCATCCAGCTGACCTAGTTTTGACAGATTATTTGCTATTTCACCTCTGATGGTTTGTAGTGATTGATTAAGGGCTTCTATTTCTCTCATAGGTAATAGTTCATGTGGAGTCTTCAGTGAAGTTTCCTCAGAAAAAGAAGTCTCTATTTCTTGTATAAGTTGATCAGCCTCATCTGCAAGTTTATTAAGATCTTGCAATGGAACAGATTCTATTTGAGTAGCAGTTGGTAGTCCTAGTTCTGCTTGTTGAAGTAAGGAAACAACATGGGAAGGTGATGACCGTGTGCTAGGCACAATATCTAATTGCCTAAGTCGATTAGCAGTAAGTTTTTGTTTTAGTGAAACTTTTGATAGAAACTTAGCAGGATTAGATTTATATGTAAGTTGGACTTTTTCTCCTTTATCGCTAGTTGTATATAAATGATTTGCTTCCATTTTGAACTGGTTTGGATCTAAAACATCAGGTTCTTCTCCTAAACTTTTGTAGAAATCTCTAACTTTACCTTCCAGAAGTTCATGTCGTGCCACCTCATAATGCAGTGAATGATGGTAGGGAACCAAAGGGATTGCTTCGCTCATGTCGTCCGCTGGCTCAAATAAATCTTCAAATCCACCTTCTGCCATTTGTAACTTATTTTTTATTTTGAAAATAAAAAAAGATGGCACAATCGTTCGGTTCTGTTCTTGATCCTTACAGAAGGCTGAAAGAGCCTCTCGGGGTAAAAGGAATAAGGCAAACAGTTATAGTTACAAATAATCCTTCTACTATTGATCAGAATGAAATACTTACTGTTAGGTTTCCTAATCTAGGTAAGAACGATGTTATTGTACCAGGCACTGTAAGACTATCATTCAAATTAGAATTAGAATCTGGCTCAGATGCAAATAGGACTTTGGCTTATAATGTAGGAAGAGCAATTGTGAGGAAGATTACTGTCAAACTGGAAGGGCGGGAAGTGATGTCATTGAATAATGCAGATGTATTTTTAGTTTATGCAGATAATTGGTTGACTGACAATGAAAAGAAAAACAGAGTGTTTCAAGGGATTCAGTCAGACAATGGGATAAAAGTTAGAATAGGAGCAGGAGATAAAGCTGACAACAAAAAAGATAACGCTGTCAATGTTGCTTTTGGAAACAAATTTTGTATTCCACTTGACTTTGAACTCATAAATTCACATCCTCCCTTCTATCAAGGAGCATTGCGTGACAGGCTGTCATACGACCTGACTTTCAATAGTTATGATCGTGTTATGCTTTCACAAGACCCGGAAGCAAAGTATAAGGTGTCTGGAATTTCTTTAGAGTTTGATGTTGTAAACCATCCTGAACTGGCTAGACTTATAGAAAATCAGTACAGTTCTAAGCTGCCTATCTATTATGAAAGAGTGTTGAATCACAGTACACTTTCAAAAAGCCAGGCTGATCCAATCTGGAACATTAACTTGAATACACCAGCTAGGTCAATGAAGGGAATACTTATGTTGTTTGAGGAACCAAAAGATTCATATGAAAGGCAAATAGAAAAGTTTTACAATCCACTAATCAATAGAGTATATTGCACAATTGAAGGGCAGCCAAACCAAATATTTGCATCTGGCATGCTGCCATACCAACACTATGATGAAGCAAGAAAGTACTTTACTGGAGGAAGATTGAAAGACCCAACATCTGATCTTGTGGCTAAAGATCTGCATTTACACGGTGTTGGCGTAGAAGATTTCTTGACAAATAAATATGCGTTATGGCTGGATCTCAGAACAACTGACGACAACAAACTGCATGGAAGTGGAAGGCGAATTGAAAACGGATCAGAAGGAATCACAATACAAATTGAAAAGGAAGTAGGGAGTAGTAGTAAATCAGTTAAGATCTACGTGTTTGTTGTGTCAGATGCGCAGTTAAACATCTCTGAAAGCAGATTACAGGATATTGTTTATTGAACGTGTTAAAATGAAGTATCTAGATTTTCTTCCAAAAGATCCACACTGTTCTTTGATTTGTGGGGCAACAGGTTGCGGCAAAACAAGATATGTTTTGGATTTATTACAGACTGTTTACATAAATCACTTTGAACACATAGTCATATTCTGTCCAACCATAAAGCATAACAGAACATACAAGGAGAGAAAATTCATATGGTCTGATCAAAATATATTTATTGTAAATCCTTCTGATCGTCTAAATGTTTGCTTGGAGCATTATTTCGATCTTTTTCAGAACACGCCAACACTGTTTATTATTGATGACTGTGCAGCAGAACGTGACATTGTTAGAAAGAAAAGTGCACTAGCAAAGCTTGCATTCAGTGGACGACATGCATTAATATCAGTTTGGATATTAACACAAAAATACAATGCAGTTCTGAAAGACTTTAGAGAGCAACTCAAAACAATAACATTGTTCTATTCAAAGGACCGTGACAGTTTTGAAGAGTGTCTTCGAGAAAATGATGTCATTGAAAACAAACAGGAGAGAGAAAGAATAAAGAATAATCTGAAATCTTCTAAGCACTCGAAACTGGTTTTAAAAACTGATCAACCAGTTCAGTATGTATGTTTGTAGAAATCCTTGCTAAGTTCTTGTCAAGTTCTTACTCAAGTTCTTGACAAGTTCTTACTCAAGTTCTTGTCAAGTTCTTGTCAAGTTCTTACTAAGTTCTTGTCAAGTTCTTACTCAAGTTCTTGTTAAGTTCCTACCTAAGTTCTTACTCAAGTTCCTACCTAAGTTCTTGTTAAGTTCCTACCCAAGTTCTTACTCAAGTTTAATTTCTAGATTTTAATTTTATTCTGCATCAAAATAAAATGAACTGTGATGAATTGCTGATGCAGACTGCTACAGATATTGAAATCTGTGACAGTAGGACTATACCTGATAAAAAAGAAAGATTGTATTCACTTGCTGTTTGTGGAAAAACAAAACACTACCTTGGGCAGCAGTTAACTGTGGAAGAAGTACAACATCTTTCCTCAGAAGATATAGAAAAGTATCATGGACGGTATGAATCAGTGCTTGGTTCTAAGATGGTTAGAAGTATTGGACAGACTGTTATAGGTTTGTACACAAAGATTTTTGGACATTTTACACCTCTCGACTCGGAGGAAGACTTAACACATGATCTAACTCATGACCCTGTTGTTTCCAAGTCCCTCGAATCTCTTGCCTGTGGCCTGTATTATCGATTTGGTGCTTTATTAGTACCATTTGTTGCTGGATTAATTACTTTCAAACACATTAATTTTCAGAATAAAAAAGATGACGGATCAGTTGAAGCAGACAGTGGAGCAGACGAAAATACCAGAAGTGAACACAGTGACAAAGAAACCTGGTAGAGTAGAAGCAGGAAAAAAACTAGCCGAATGGAACAGACAAAAAAAGTTAAATCAAAAGGCAAAGCAGAACATTATGTCTGAAGTTGAGCAGACACCAAACATTCCTGAAGTGACTAAGGTCACACAAACTGATCAAGAATTAAAATCTTCATTTCTATCATACAGAAAAGTAGCTGTAGCAGCTGTTGTTGGAGGAGGTGGATACTTGCTTTACAAACTTTGGCAAGGCAAATATAAAGTGTCAGAAAGACCAAAATCAGAAACACCAAAACCAGAAACACCAAAACCAACAAACAAAGCAGTACAAACAATAACAAAGCCCACAGTAGTACCTGCAGTGGATTCATTTCATATGGAATAATTTTAATATTTTAATTTTGATAACATAAAAATGAGTTCTGAAAAGACAATAGTTAATCTTGTTTATCACGCTGCAGTGATTGGAGGCTTGAGTGTAGGTTACACAATGCTGGGTAAAAGTCTCCTCAGAATGAAACCAGCCGACTTGGGAAAGTTAGACTTCGAAGACGGTGCTAAACTAATTGGTGTTGTGACAGCTTCCTTTGCAACAAAAGACTTCCTGGTGAAGCAAGGAATTATTCCAGAAAATATAAACATGTAAGACAATAAAATGGCTAGCTTGGTTATGATGGTGGGAGGTGCGATTGTAAATGCGCTTGCATTTTCTGGCAGCAACTATTTGTTTTCTAAACTGCAAAATGGTGAAGAGAGGGAAAGGCACAACAAAGCCATGGAACAACTGGCGAAAGCACAGGATGAATACGAGAAGAAACGAATTGCGCAGTTAGACTTTATGAATGATAAACTCAGGCAGCAAGGACATGCAAACAAAACCTTTGCCAATGTTGATGCAGCCATTCAAGAATACTATCTTGTAACTGGAAAGAAAATGAAGACAAGTGCTCCTCCAAAACTGGGTGACTTTTATCAGCCTTCAGAAGAGCAGAAGGTGGGCGAGATTGTTTTCATTGTTATTGGTATGGCTGTTGTTTACTTTATTGCGCGTGCTGTCAAATCTTAATATTCTGTCATTTAAAAAAACCATGAGTGATGCTTTGTTATCTAAAATATATTATTCCCCAAAAGGATACTGGAAAGGAAGAACTGCTATTGACAAGCTCAGTGACGCAGCAGGTGTTTCTCAAGATATAGCAAAGAAATGGTTGTCAAAGCAGGCAGTTTGGCAGATCTATTTACCTGCACCAAGAAAAATTACACGACCACACTTTGTTAACATTAAACCGAATGACACTCATCAAATAGACCTGCTGTATTTACCGCATGACACAGTCAGAAGGAAGAAATATAAGTATGCACTGACTGTAGTTGATGTTGCAACAAGATACAAAGATGCTGAACCGTTGACAGAGAAAAGTGCTATAGCTACAGCTGTTGCCCTGCAAGAAATTTACAGACGTGGACCACTAAAGTATCCCAGAATGATTCAGTGCGATGATGGTAAGGAGTTTAAAGGAGCTGTCAACCAGCTTCTGTTAAAACATCATGTTACAGTGAAGAGAGGTATTCCAGGAAACCACAGGTCACAGGCTATTGTTGAGAGCTTTAACAAACAGTTGGCAGAAAAACTGTTTTCATATCAGTACCATCAGGAATTTTTGGACACAGAAAGTAAATTGCGTAACACTGAATGGGTCAAAAGATTACCATCAGTACTTAGAGCAATGAATCTGGAGGTATTTAAAGCTACAGGGTTAAGACCAGTTGATGCAATCAAACAGAAAACAATACCTGTTGCTCCAAAGTCAACAACACCAGTGGCATTACTACCTTTCAATCAGAAAGTCAGATATTTATATGCACCCGGTGAAGCTGAGGGTGACAGCAGGAAGCGTGCAACGGATCCAATCTGGAGTATTGACATTCATGAAATCAAGAGAGTAGTAGAGACAAATCCACCTATATATTACTTGAGAGAACCAGCACCGCAAAGAGCCTTTGTAAAAGAGGAATTACAATTAGTTCCACGTGGTACAAATGTTAAATGATTTTTTATTTCAGATTTTATAGTGTTAACAAAAATGGAAGCTCTGAGAAAGAATTCTAAGCAACTTCATTTTTTTAATTTATATTTTTATTTTGAGTTATAAAATCAAACTCACAGCGATGGAAGACTCTGTATTAGAATCTTTATCGACAGTATTTGACACCGTTGAATTACAAGTAACGGATCCTCAAAATGTGCAGTCCAGTGTGCAAGACGCCATTGAACAAATTCCAAACAATTTGTTGATTGAACCTCCAGTAAAAGTGCAGATAGTCAGTTTAATAAAATACAAAACAGTCAGTGATGAGGTGCTAGAAGTTCATGTTTCAACCAGACAACTAGCACTTAATTCTATGGCAGAATTGAATGGAAACTGGGCAGATGAAATGATGAAACGGTTTGAGCAAGCTGCAGAGGATGCAAAGATGAAAGGATCCGGATGGTCAGAAGGTGAAATTCTAAAAATAGAATTGAAGCTAAGTAAATTTGCCCCCATCAGAGGTAGAAGTTACATACCTTTACCTCCTGCTCTTGTCAAAAAACGTGCTGTGCTGAACATAAAGAATGATGATGACAAATGTTTTATGTGGTGTGTTCTGGCAAGACTGTACAGTGTAAAGAAAAATGCAGAAAGAGTGTCGAACTATCATGCATACAGAAATAAACTAAACTTTACTGGTATTGAATTTCCTGTCAGCATTACAAGCATTGACAAATTTGAACAGCAAAACAAACCCATCACCGTAAATGTTTACACGTGGGATGAGGAAGATGAACTGAAACCAGTCAGAATATCAAAGAACTCACCAACGATTGGTGATTGTGATACTAACCATGTTGACATGTTACTAATGACTGATGGTGTAAAATATCATTACACTTTGATTCGTACAATGAGTAGACTGATGGCGAGCACAAGCAATCACAATAGTAAACAAGACTTTTGTAGGCGATGTCTCTTGCGTATTCCATCAATTCATGCAGCACTTATACACAAGCAACATTGTAAGAGCGTTGATGATGCGGTTGTGAAGTTAACAACACCACCGCCAGACAGCAAAGTGTATTTTAAGAATGTATGCAAACTACAGAAAAGTCCTTATGTTGTTTATGCTGACTTTGAATCTATCATTGTGCCATATGAAGGACCTTTACCAAAAGACCTACCTAAAACAGTAACTCTAAGTAATCATCAAGTCTGTTCATATGCATTTATTGTTGTTAGTTCAGATGGTAAACATTCTAAACCGCAATTGTACAGAGGACCTAATGCAGCAAAGAACTTCTTACAGCAAATGAACCAAGTGCGAAATGACTGCTCCAAACAACTGAATCTTTCAGACATTGTTATGAAACCGGAAGACCAAGAACAGTTTAACTCTACCACACAGTGTTGGATATGCGAACAAAGTCTAACACCAAACACAGACAATCCAATAGTAAGAGATCATGATCATGTAAGTGGGCAGTTCCGAGGAGCAGCACACAGCAAATGTAATCTACAATTAAAGTTTGATCCTAAGACTTGGAAGCTTCCAATCTTCTTCCATAACTTGCGCGGTTATGATTCACATCTGATCATGCAGGCAGTAACTGATGAATACAAAGCAAGATGCATTGCGCAGTCTTCAGAAAAGTACATGGCCTTTACTCTGAATAGTTTACACTTCTACGATTCTGCTCAACATCTGATGGGAACACTTGAGTCTTTATCTTCATCACTAACTGCTTTCCCAATCACATGTAAGTACTTTGACAGTGACTTAGTTAGAAAGGGAGTCTATCCATATGAATACATGGATTCGTGGGAGAGGTTTGATGAAGATGAGTTACCACCAAAGGATGCTTACTTCTCACGGCTGAAGGGTAAAGGTATAAGTGACGAAGACTATGAACACGCTAAGACTGCATGGAATAAATTAGGATGTAATACAATGGGTGATTATCATGATCAATATTTGTTGGCTGATGTTTGTTTACTTGCAGATATATTTGAGAATTACAGAAGAACATGTATGAAGCACTACAATCTAGATCCTTCACATTACATATCTGCACCAGGCATGAGCTGGGATGCATTTCTTAGATTTACAGGAGTAAAGATTGACTTGCTATCAGATCTTCCTACACTTCAGATGATTGAAAATGGACTACGTGGAGGAATCAGTATGGCTTCACACAATTACTGCAAAGCCAACAACAAATACTTGGACGACTTTGATCCTATGAAACCTTCTAATTACATCATGTATCTAGATGCAAACAATTTGTATGGTTGGGCAATGTGTCAGACGCTTCCACTTCGGAACTTTAAGATCTATTCAGGACCATTTTCACAATGTGTTGTGCTGACAATATTAAAAGCAGGCCCAGACAGTCGAAAGGGATGGATACTAGAAGTTGACTTAGACTATCCACTATCACTTCATGATCTACATAATGATTATCCTTTAGCGGCTGAGAGGTTAAAAGTAAACCCAAGAGAACCTCCAAAGCTGGTGCCCAATCTGTTTCACAAAAAGAAGTATGTGTGTCACTACAGACTGTTACAGTTTTACATTAGACATGGATTGATTTTGAAGGCTGTTCATCGTATAATTTTATTTGATCAAGAACAGTTTATGAAACCTTACATCATGAAAAACACAGAACTGAGAACCAAAGCCGCTGATGCATCAGAGAAAGACTTTTTTAAACTGATGAACAACAGTTGCTTTGGTAAGACAATGGAAAACCCACACAAGAGAAAGGATGTTAGACTTGTTACAAGAGAAAATGAGGCCATCAAGCTGACATCCAAACCACAGTATCAAAACTTTAAATACTTTCATGAACAGCTGTATGGTATCTTAATGAAAAAACTTGTAGTCAAGCTTGACAAACCAGTATTCATAGGCTTTACTGTGCTAGAGTTGTCAAAACTGTTGATGCTTGAGTTTTTGTATGATTATTTGAAACCAAGATATCCCAAATCGAGAGTACTTTACACAGACACAGATTCATTCTTACTTGACATTCCAGCGGATGACATTTACAAAGATCTAGAAGCTGAAAGTCCTGCAGTAAAAGGAAAAGATTCTTTTTATGACACTTGCGACTACCCTAAAGAATCACCATTGCACTCAAATGTTAACAAGAAGGTTATTGGAAAGATGAAAGATGAAATGAATGGGAAGATAATTAAGGAGTATGTTGGATTGCGTGCAAAGATGTACAGTGTTGCAAGTGAGAAAGGGGTGGTTAAAAAAGCAAAGGGTGTAAGCAAACAGGTTGTAAAGTCGAGCATATCGCATGATAACTACAAGGAAGCACTGTTTCAGAAGCGAGTGTTTCACCATGACAACCCTAAGATCAGTTCCGCGCTTCATCAGATCAACACAACTATTGTAAACAAGAAATCTTTAGATGCTAATGACACAAAGCGCGTTTATTCATCACCAGAATATTCTTATGCAATTGGACACTGGAGGACAAACGGATGCGGCTCCAAATAGTCTGAGTGTGTAATAAGAATTTTTGTCAATCGGGAAAACCCGCTATGACAGCTTTGTTTTGACTGCAGCGGGGAAGAGAACGTTGCTTGTGAAAGGGGAGTGTTTGTGAAAGGGGAGAAGGCTTTGTTGAGTTTCAAAGCAGCCACCAAGTACACTTATCAAAAGCTTGAATAAAATAAACAAGTCAATTGAATAAGTTAACACTCGGCGGCCGCCCGAAGGCAGCCTAAATATTGAAGCGTAGTGAAGCGTAGTGAAGCGTAGTGAAGCGAAGCGTTGAAACAGAGTGAAGCAAAACCAATAACACAGCTGAAGCAGGGTGTTGAAGCAGGATGATTAAGAAGACAGCCAAAGCAGGGCAGGCGCAGCAAACCGTACATGCATGATCGTTACTATATTTAGAATCACGTCATTACTATTTTTGAAACCGTACATGCATGATCGTTACTATATTTAGAATCACGTCATTACTATTTTTGAAACCGTACATGCATGATCGTTACTATATTTAAACACTTGTCTAACAGTGCAGGCGCAGTGTGATACTTCTGTTGTTGCGCACAAACAAGCACTGTAAGTCTAAGACTGGGACTGTTGGAGCTCTGATGTGACAGGAATATGCGGCGTTTCTGACCAGTACTCTCTGTACTCTTCGATCTGGAGCATCTCTTCGATTTGTTTAAGTTTGCCCATGATAAAACTGATTGGCAAACCAACAGTGGTAAATCGCGGAAATGCATAAAGCGATCTAGCAACGGCGCGTAGTCTACGCGCATGAACATCGGAATAGCCAGTTTTTGCTTTCAACCAGTCAGCCCACGTTTCTTTCATTCTCCCTTCTTTTCTTTGCTTCTCCTGCCATTGTTTGCACATAATCAAAAACTGTCCAAACTGAATGTAAATTAAGATTTGTTGTGCGTCCTGTCTTTTGAGATTTCTCATCCCTTTTTGCAGTCTTTCCACAATATCTTTTTCATTTTCTGCTTGAGCAAAATAAGCATTTGTGAAAGCTTCTGTGGATATAGCATGGCTAACATCTGCTTGGTTTGAAACGAGATAGTGATGTAAATCACTTGGCGTTGTTGGTTCTACTCTCTTTTTCTTTCCGTCTTTTTCTTTGAACAAATCTTCTATCTTCCTTTTTGGTTTTTTGGGCAGTCTCATTAATCCTTCTGTTTTAGCCTTAACTGCTATTAAGGCCATCTGCTCAAAATATTTTCTATTCTCTTCTAGTACATGCTGTTCTTCTTCTGTCCAAAATTCTGATGGTGTTGGCGCTGGTAGTGGGACATTACAAGCTTGTTCCATGTCAGGTAGAATTAAAGTTGTTGGCCGCCTAGAATAATCTAACAATTCTTGATGTCCTGAGCTAACCCTATAGATTCTTGAGACAGGCAAAACACTTTTCTCACAGAAAACACGTCTTCACACCACCACAGCACCAGGAAAAATGACAAACACACGCTGGCTCTTTGGAGAGCGTCTAAAAATAAAGTGGCTTAACCAGGTTGCAGGCCTGGCAAACACACGCTGGCTGTTTGGAGAGCGTCTAAAAATAAAGTGGCTTAACCAGGTTCTGGGTTACTGATTCCGACAGACCCGGAATTGGTTCAAAACAACCTTACTTTACTGTATTTTTTTTTTGTATGGATTTATGCAGTATTTTTCTGATTTTGTCGCATGTTTCATTTTAGTAAAAGTTTAGTCCAGAAGCCTATTTTGCGTTAATATTTAGGGTCTGTCGGAATCGGTGAGCCAGAACGTACATTCTCCCTTTCTCTACTCAGACCACACTCACCTCAGTCAACTGCACTCAGACCACACTCACATCAGTCACCTGCACTCAGACCACACTCACCTCAGTCACCTGCACTCAGACCACACTCACCTCAGTCACCTGCACTCAGACCACACTCACCTCAGTCACCTGCACTCAGACCACACCCACCTCAGTCAACTGCACTCAGCTACAGTTTAGAAAGAAAAGACTAAAAAAATCACTATGCATAAGAGGATGATGAAATCATCTGCCAACAAAGACATCTTGTACCTCCCTCTCATCTGTGTCTCCCTGGTATGATGAGTTGGGCCAGTACATGGAGGTCTGCGGGGGGTGGATGACATCTATGGATCTCCCTGGTATGAGTTGGGCCAGTACAAGGGCAGAGAGGTCAGTGGGGAGGTGGATGACATCTATGGATCTCCCTGGTATGATGAGTTGGGCCAGTACATGGGCAGAGGTCTGCGGGGGGTGGCTGACATCTATGGATCTCCCTGGTATGAAGAGTTGGGCCAGTACAGAGAGATCTGAGGGGGGTGGATGACATCTATGGATCTCCCTGGTATGATGAGTTGGGCCAATACAGAGAGGTCTGCGGGGGGTGGTTGACGTCTATGGATCTCCCTGGTATGATGAGTTGGGCCAGAACAGAGAGATCAGTGCGGGGTGGATGACATCTATGGATCTCCCTGGTATGATGAGTTGGGCCAGCACAGAGAGATCAGTGGGGGGTGGATGACATCTATGGATCTCCCTGGTATGATGAGTTGGGCCAGTACATGGAGGTCTGCGGGGGGTGGTTGACATCTATGGATCTCCCTGGTATGATGAGTTGGGCCAGTACAGAGAGATCAGTGGGGGGTGGATGACATCTATGGATCTCCCTGGTATGATGAGTTGGGCCAGTACATGGGGAGGGAGGTCTGAGGGGGGTGGATGACAGGCTGGGGGATGTAGTGTTCGGGCTGGGTGACCAGGGGCTCGTACTTGGCGATGGGGTGCTGCTGGTACAGGGCGGTGTCTTGGTGAGCCACCGGTGCCTGGTGCGCAACGGGTGCCTGGTGGGCCAGTGGTGCCTGGTGAGCCAGCGGGGCAGTGTGGGCCAGGGGGGCCTCCTGAGGTGGGGGGTGGCTGTTGGGGTCGGCCTGGGGCAGGGGCTGGTTGCTGGGGTCAGCCTGGGGCGGGGGCAGGCTGTGGGTGTTGGGGTTGGCGTGCTGGGGGTCGGGTAGGGGTGGGAGGAGAGAGATGTCGGTCTTCTCCCCCTTGGTCTTCTCCTCCAGCATGTGACGGCGCGACTGCTGGCCGTGGGGGATGGGGGACAGCTTGTGCACCTTGCGACGATGGGCCGACAGGTTGCCGGAGCTGGCAAACTTCCTCCCACACACCGTGCAGCTGAAGGGCTTTTCCCCGGTGTGCACGCGCATGTGGTTCTTCAACTCGCGGGACCGCGTAAAGGCCTTCTCGCACTGCGGGCACTTGTAGGGCTTGACGCCACTGTGTGTACGCATGTGGCTGTTGAGGCGTGACTTCTCCCTGTAGCGCACGCCGCACAACTCGCAGCAGAACGGCCGCTCGTCCTTGTGCACCAGGATGTGCTGCTGGAGCTCCGCCTTACGGATAAAGTTCTTGGGGCAGAGGTCGCACTGCCAGGCCTTGGTGCCGTAGTGCCGCTTCATGTGGTCCTCGAAGCACGGCTCCGTGATGGACTTGCCGCACAACTCGCAGTCGATCTTCTCCTTGTGGGACAGCGTGTGGCGTTGCAGCAGGTAGCGGGTGGGGAACGCGTCGCCACATGTGGCGCACAGCCAGGACTTGCTCTGGTCGGTGTGGCCGTCCTTCTCGTGCTGAGTGAACTCCATGCGCGTAGCGAACCAGTGGCCGCAGAACCGACACGTCAGGCTGGTGTCCTTGCCCTTGTGCTGAGACTGGATGTGGCGCTTGCGCTCGATGCGTGAGGAGAACTGCAGGTCGCAGGCGAAGCAGTCGTAGAGCACCTGGCGGCACGTCTTGTGCTTGTCGGCCATGTGGTCTTTCAGCACGTCGCGGTCGTGGAAGGTGTCTGAGCAGTAGGGGCAGAAGAGGATGAGCCTGCCCT
Source organism: Littorina saxatilis (assembly GCF_037325665.1). NCBI lineage: Eukaryota > Metazoa > Mollusca > Gastropoda > Littorinimorpha > Littorinidae > Littorina > Littorina saxatilis. Next base: position 43,833,669 of record NC_090257.1, read on the forward strand.
CGCTGTGCTCGCGACGGATGTGGATCCGGAGCTCCAGCTTGGTCTTGAACTTGAGGGGGCAGAAGGTGCAGCCTAGCAGCACCAGGGGGGAGTGCTTGGTGCGGATGTGCAGCATCAGGCCAGGCCGACTGTTGTACTTCTTGTCGCACTCGGCGCACTGCAGCACCAGCGATCCCCGCATCCTGGTGGTCATCTTGTCCCCGTCACTCAAACTCTCACCCACGTCCATGTCGGCCTCCTCCTTGATCTTGCGGTCGGGCGTCACCTCGCTGTGTTTGGAAACGCGGTGCAGCATCATGCCCTGTCGGCTGCGGTACTTCTTGCTGCAGTCGCCGCACTCGTACATGCTGGGCGTGGACTTGAGCTTGGAGGGCAGGGATGTGTCCTCTGTGTCCTTATCGTCGAACACGGCTGGGCGGTACTTGTCGGGGCTGACCTCCCCGTGCTTGGCAACGCGGTGCAATATGAGGCCCTGCTTGCTGCGGAACTGCTTCTTGCAGTCGGAACACTCCCCGCCCGACAGCGTCCCGCTCTTGGAGGGCGTCTTCTTCTGTTCCTCCTCCTCCCCCCCCGACGGTGAGAGCTTGCAGCGTTTGAGCTTGATGTGCTTCTCCAGCCCAACGGTGGTGTGGAACTTCTTGCCGCACCCAGAGCACTCCAAGGTCGATACCAGGCGGTAGCTGTCCTTGGACGGCCGACCTCGCTTCCTGGGCCCCTGCGTCAGCGACTTGGACTGCTGCTCAAAGTGCACGGCGGGAAGGTCCGACTGGCCCCCCTGGGAATCGGAATCTTTGTCGTCGCGAGACTCATGGTACGATTTGGGCGTACCCTTCACACTCCTCAGTAGGACACGGCGGGTTTTCTTCGGCTTCCTCCGGTTGATAGGCTTGTCTGGCTGGGCAGCCTGAAACATGTCACACACGTTATAAAAGCATTGTGTATGAAGTGCCTGTCAAAGATAAAGACACTTTACCAAACAGATTTGTCAAAAACAAAGTTTGCTGAGGAACACAAAAGTTCTTCTGCGCATGAAATACAGTCAAAATGAATAGAGACTCAAACAACCAAAGAAGCAGAAGAAGCTGACGCTGCAAAAACATATTCAACAAAACTCCGTCAAGCTCACCAGGCCCTGATGTTACCAAGCTAAGCCTGCACTCTCCCTGGTCTTCTCTTTCTTCTGGCAGACAGCCTTCTCCTTTCCCTCCTCCCACCCAACAAGCAGCACCATCCACACCACACACTCACAAGACAGAGCACATGAACTGATGAAGCCTACCCTGTCTCTGGTCTCCCTGGTCTCCCTGGTCTCCCTGGTCTTGTCTTTCTCTCTGTGTTTCTCTCTGTCCTTCTCTTTGCTGGAGGCCTCCAGGATGATCTTCCACAGCTGTTTGCGCGCCTCATCCCCCGCCACATCGCCATGGTGACTGTCCTCCCCGTCATCCCCGTCCGCCGCGCTGTCCTCCGCCGCGTGCTGCATGCAGGCGACGCACGACACAGTCAGCTGATGCTGGCACTTCCTGCAAGCCGTGTTGCCTGATGGGAACTTGGCGCTGGTGTTGTCGTAACTGAAACAATGATAGGACAACATGGTGAGAGTGAATACAGGGGCACTGCAGTGGACCCCCCACAACAACAACATTGGCTCAACGTCCTGACAGGGAATTTCCTATCAAGCCCCACAACAACATTGGCTCAACGTCCTGACACGCAATTTCCTATCAAGCCCCACAACAACATTGGGGCTCAACGTCCTGACACGCAATTTCCTATCAAGCCCCACAACAACATTGGCTCAACGTCCTGACACGCAATTTCCTATCAAGCCCCACAACAACATTGGCTCAACGTCCTGACAGGCAATTTCCTATCAAGCCCCACCACAACATTGGCTCAACGTCCTGACACGCAATTTCCTATCAAGCCCCACCACAACAACATTGGCTCAACGTCCTGACACGCAATTTCCTATCAAGCCCCACAACAACAACATTGGGGCTCAACGTCCTGACACGCAATTTCCTATCAAGCCCCACAACAACATTGGCTCAACGTCCTGACACGCAATTTCCTATCAAGCCCCACAACAACATTGGCTCAACGTCCTGACACGCAATTTCCTATCAAGCTCCACCACAACAACATTGGGGCTCAACGTCCTGACACGCAATTTCCTATCAAGCCCCACAACAACATTGGCTCAACGTCCTGACACGCAATTTCCTATCAAGCCCCACAACAACATTGGGGCTCAACGTCCTGACACGCAATTTCCTATCAAGCCCCACAACAACATTGGCTCAACGTCCTGACACGCAATTTCCTATCAAGCCCCACAACAACATTGGGGCTCAACGTCCTGACACGCAATTTCCTATCAAGGAAATGTATGTTGTGATATGCTGGAGTGGGGAACCCGCCTTTTAAGATTCCCCAATTAAATACCTTTCCCTTTTTAAGACCCTGCTCTCTCAGATATTCTCTTCATAGCCTCTGTACATTGACCTCCATATTAACACTCCCTCCCTGTTAAGACTCTGCTCTCTCAGATATTCTCTTCATAGCCTCTGTACATTGACCTCCATATTAACACTCCCTCCCTGTTAAGACTCTGCTCTCTCAGATATTCTCTTCATAGCCTCTGTACATGGACCTCCATATTAAGACTCCCTCCCTTTTAAGACTCTGCTCTCTCAGATATTCTCTTCATAGCCTCTGTACATGGACCTCCATATTAAGACTCCCTCCCTTTTAAGACCCTGCTCTCTCAGATATTCTCTTCATAGCCTCTGTACATTGACCTCCATATTAACACTCCCTCCCTGTTAAGACTCTACTCTTACAGATATTCTCTTCATAGCCTCTGTACATTGACCTCCATATTAACACTCCCTCCCTGTTAAGACTCTGCTCTCTCAGATATTCTCTTCATAGCCTCTGTACATGGACCTCCATATTAACACTCCCTCCCTGTTAAGACTCTGGTCTCTGCTCTCTCAGATATTCTCTTCATAGCCTGTGTACATTGACCTCCATATTAACACTCCCTCCCTGTTAAGACTCTGCTCTCTCAGATATTCTCTTCATAGCCTCTGTACATGGACCTCCATATTAAGACTCCCTCCCTGTTAAGACTCTGCTCTCTCAGATATTCTCTTCATAGCCTCTGTACATGGACCTCCATATTAAGACTCCCTCCCTTTTAAGACCCTGCTCTCTCAGATATTCTCTTCATAGCCTCTGTACATGGACCTCCATATTAACACTCCCTCCCTTTTAAGACCCTGCTCTCTCAGATATTCTCTTCATAGCCTCTGTACATTGACCTCCATATTAACACTCCCTCCCTGTTAAGACTCTGCTCTCTCAGATATTCTCTTCATAGCCTCTGTACATGGACCTCCATATTAAGACTCCCTCCCTTTTAAGACTCTGGTCTCTGCTCTCTCAGATATTCTCTTCATAGCCTCTGTACATTGACCTCCATATTAACACTCCCTCCCTGTTAAGACTCTGCTCTCTCAGATATTCTCTTCATAGCCTCTGTACATGGACCTCCATATTAAGACTCCCTCCCTTTTAAGACCCTGCTCTCTCAGATATTCTCTTCATAGCCTCTGTACATGGACCTCCATATTAAGACTCCCTCCCTTTTAAGACCCTGCTCTCTCAGATATTCTCTTCATAGCCTCTGTACATTGACCTCCATATTAACACTCCCTCCCTTTTAAGACCCTGCTCTCTCAGATATTCTCTTCATAGCCTCTGTACATTGACCTCCATATTAACACTCCCTCCCTGTTAAGACCCTGCTCTCTCAGATATTCTCTTCATAGCCTCTGTACATTGACCTCCATATTAACACTCCCTCCCTGTTAAGACTCTGCTCTCTCAGATATTCTCTTCATAGCCTCTGTACATGGACCTCCATATTAACACTCCCTCCCTGTTAAGATCCAAGGTCTCAATAGGGGGATTCCAATCTAGTAGCAATAGGAAGTGCAAATGATAACCATTCAAACCAAGACCTGTGTGTGAAAATGTCTCAAACTGCAGGGCCCTAAAACAAGCTGCTTGTTGTCTTTCTGCCAACGTCACACTGACTGCCAACGTCACACTGACTGACAACGTCACACTGACTGACAACGTCACACTGACTGACAACGTCACACTGACTGCCAACGTCACACTGACTGACAACGTCACACTGACTGCCAACGTCACACTGACTGCCAACGTCACACTGACTGCCAACGTCACACTGACTGACAACGTCACACTGACTGACAACGTCACACTGACTGCCAAGGTCACACTGACTGACACAAGTCTCCTTATCAAATTCAACAACTGTTGTTGTCCCAAACACTATTATCAACGTAACATTCTACTTCTTGCCCTGTTGTGTTAGTGTTAATCAATGCCACTAAGTGGAGAGCAAGTGTAAAATCCTAAACTCACTACTAGGTGAGGAAACATGCTATCAGACCAATTGTAAAATATTAACAAGTCGCGTAAGGCGAAATAACAACATTTAGTCAAGCTGTCGAACTCACAGAATGAAACTGAACGCACTGCATTTTTTCATCAAGACCGCATTCTCGTAGTTTCGTCAGTCCACCGCTCGTGGCAAAGGCAGTGAAATTGACAAGCCAGAATAGTGCAGTAATGGTCGCGCTGAGCAGGATAACACGCTTTTCTGTATGTCTATTCTTTTTAGCGTACTGAGTTTGTTTTTAATCCAAACATATTATATCCATATGTTTTTGGAATCAGGGACCGACAAGGAATAAGATGAAATTGTTTCTAAATCGATTTCGGACAATTAATTTTGATCATAATTTTCATATTTTTTATTTTCAGAGCTTGTTTGTAATCCAAATATAACATATGTATATGTGAACAGCTCAGATCATGGGTAATTTTAACACCTTCACATTTAAATGCTTATTTTATAGCCATCCATTGAATTGAGAAGAAAACAAAGCATACTAAACTGCTAAGCATGAATCAAACAATAAGAAAATAAAAAGAACCAACAGCATCGTTTTGTATGTGTGGGTAGTAAACACGTTTTATTTACAAAACACGGCGGAAAATGGCGACAAATTTGTTGCACAGCGACAGGTCACTTTCTTCAACCAAGGCCAGTACTTTCATACATGACAAAGGAAAGCAAATATGGCCTGAATAATAAAGTTATAGTGTTCCTTTGCGTGTCTGAGTGATAAACTGTTTTAACGAACTATCTTCTGAAACGTAATTGCACTCAGCAGATTTGTCTTCCGCTCATAACTTTCGTGTCACACGGTCTTTGCGACAAACAGATAGATCGCATTCTCGCAGAAAATCATTGACAACACAGACCAGTCATTTTTAGCATTGCATTTGGGAAGGGCTACTATTATAGTGTGTTTTAAGAAAGAAAAACATTACAGTATCGGCAGAACACGACCAAATGAGTTTTCGTGTCACAGCGTTATGGGCGTGAGATTGTGTTCTCACACTGTAGCAAAATCATTGACAACACAGACAAGTCAGTTTTAGCATAGACATTGGGAAAGGCTACTATTATAGTGTGTTTTAGGAAAGAAAAACATTATAGTATCAGCAGAACACGACCAAATCATGACAAATGAGTTTGCGTTTTGGGCGTTATGGGCGTTTTTCACACTGCAGATCATATCTCAAAAACTACGGAGTGGATCTTTATGAAATTTGATATGGATATTTTTGACTGGATTTTCTCATAGAAGGTTTTTCCGTTTATTGATAGGACAGTTTGATGACGTCATATTTTACCGTTTGCCAAAAGGTCGAGGCAGCACTTTCACAGTTACAGTTTTTCATCAATTTGATCGAATTTCTTATCACACAATCTCAGATCTAGGCCGGATTATGGGATTGCATTTCAGTTTGGTCACTTAAAGTTTTGTTATTGAAATGCTTGTTCGAAATATGTCATTTTTTCAAATTTTTAAAAACTAATATTTGAAACAAAACATTTATATTGGTGTATTCGCTATTGTGTCCTGTATCTAAAACTATATAGTTTTGTTGTTTTGTATTGATAATTATGCTTAAAAATGAAGAAAACCGATAAATAACCACTATCTTTATTTATGAAAAAAGACACTTAAAAACAACTTCTATCTATTCCTTACCATTTTCTGATTCCAAATATATATAGTTTCATGGTGTTTGACGTTGAAAATAGGCTAAAACTTAACAAACTCGGATCGTTGAATGGAAATTATACTTCCAAGCTCCGTGCAGCTGACAACATGATAAAAACACGTCATTTCAAGTGTGGAACACGCTCATGACGTCATACTGAAAGGTGATGAATTATGGCTTCACCTTGCGATGTTTCATTTCAAACATGGTAACATTTTTAAAGGGGTTTCTTTCTCAGATTTCTGTTTGCCCTCTGTCTGTCTCTCTATGTCTCCGTCTGTCTGACTGATTCAATTAAATGTGTAATTACTTAGTTTTGCAAAAGTCAAACTAAGTAGGATATACCTAATTGATTCAGGTCTCTAAATTCTTATTGTAAAATTGTGAGTTTTATTCAAAACAAATTTAATTGGTGTTTTAAACTCAATAATGGGGCATGCTGTGATAGTAGAAGAATCTGTGCTTACGAGCAGAAAAAGCCCATCAAAGTCAAGAATCGTGTTTTTCTTTTTCTATTTTCACCTTGTAGCTTCATACAGACACTAAGCAACAGTGTAGTTCCACTTCCAGTGCAATATCTTGTACTTTAATTTTGACCATCTGTGTAACACTTTATTGACCCATGATCTGAGCTGTTCACATATGTTTTTGGAATCAGAAAATGACGAAGAATAAGATGAAATTGTTTTTGGATCGTTTAAAAACAAAAACAATTTTAATGACAAGTTTCCGATTTTTAATGACCAAATTCATTAATTATTTTTTAAGCCACCAACCTGAAATGCAATACGAAAGTCTGGCCTTCGTCGAAGATTGCTTCGCGAAAATGTCAATCAATTTGATTGAAAAATGAGGGTGTGACAGTGCCGCCTCAACTTTTACAAAAAGCCGGATGTGACGTCAACAAAGGTATTTATCCGGGAAAAAAAAACCAACGTCCCGGGATATCATTCCCAGGAACTCTCATGTCAAATTTCATAAAGATCGGTCCAGTAGTTTAGTCTGAATCGCTCTACACACACACACAGACACAGACACACCACGACCCTCGTCTCGATTCCCCCTCTAGATGTTAAACATTTAGTCAAACCATGACTAAATGTAAAAAGAGCAACTTACTACTTGGTGAGGAAGCAGGCGATCTCCTCGTCACTGTGCAGACGGTGCGCCATCCCAATCCTCCTCCAGCCAGCGTAGGACTGGCTCTGGAAGAACTCGGCCCTGAAGCCGGGGATGATGTTATAGTCTGGGTTGACCTCCATGCCTTGCTCCGTCTTCAGCTCTTTCTCCGCCACGTCTGACTGATCTCCCTTCGTCGCCCCACCCTTGCCTCTGCTTGCAGGTTTGAGGGTGTCGGTGCTCTTTCCAGCGCTGACACTGGCAGTGTGGGGCGTCTGTCCGCCGCTGGTGTAAGCGACCATTGCCTGGCTCCCCGTTCCACCCATAGTGCTTGTTGTATGGCCGCCAGCTACGGTGCGTGAGGTTTGGCCGCCAGCCAGAGTGCTTGTTGTATGGCCGCCAGCTACGGTGCTTGAGGTTTGGCCGCCAGCCAGAGTGGTTGTGGGCGCTGTGGTCTGTCCCACCATTCTGCCATTGACGGCCGACGTTGACAGGCTGCTAGCCGTGGTGATGACGCTGGTCTGCGGGACGTTGCGTGAAATGTAATCGGCAGCCTCCGCCATCAGCCGCATGTTGACCTCGTCGACGGACGCCGTGCCGCGCGAGATGATCTCTGCCGCCTCAGCCATCATGTGCATGTTAATGTCGTCCGCGTGGGTTTGCTGCGGCACGTTCAGCCGGCTCACGTCGTACGCTTCTGACCGTGCTGGGGCCGACACTGAGCTCATGTCCGCTGTCTGAGGTAAGCTGACTGCTCCATGGCTGCTGGCTTGCTCCATAACCACGCTGCCTGCCTGTGTTGTGGCCACGCTGCCTGTGTGACGGTACTGTGCGGCATGCTCCATAACCACGCTGCCTGCCTGTGTTGTGGCCACGCTGCCTGTGTGACGGTACTGTGCGGCATGCTCCATAACCACGCTGCCTGCCTGTGTTGTGGCCACGCTGCCTGTGTGACGGTACTGTGCGGCATGCTGTGTGACAGACACTGAGGCGGGACTGGTGGCCTGGGGAACACTGTGCGGCCTCACATCAGCAGTGTGAGGAAGGTTCATTCTGCCGTCGCCGTGTTGCTGTAAGCCAACCCTGCTAGCCTCATGCTGCTGTAAGCCAACTCTGCCAGTCTCATGCTGATGTAAACCAGCCCTGCCAGCCTCATACTGCTGTAAGCCAACCCTGCCAGCCTCATGCTGCTGTAAGCCAACTCTGCCAGCCTCGTGCTGATGTAAACCAGCCCTGCCAGCCTCATGCTGCTGTAAGCCAACCCTGCCAGTGTCATGCTGTGATAAGCTGAGTCTTCTCCCCTCCTCAGCCTGTGGGCCAGGAGCTGTGCTGGCATCATGAAGAGCCATGGCGCTGAGGTCAGCGGGGGTGTAGGTAGCCGAGGTGTCGGGCGGGTATGACACGGTCATCCTATAGCCCTCAGGGGCGTAAGCTGTGGCCATTAGCTTGAGGTCCGAGGCAGAGTACGCTTCCTCCTTACACACCCCGGCCTGGGACGTGGCCGCACTGTTGACATCCGCTGTTGTGTAGGCCATGCTGGTACTGAGGTCGGCGGCCGTGTAGGTCAGGTTCCCCCGGCTGTAGTCGTGTGCCTGTGACTCCAGTCCTCCCGTCTCGTCCCCGTGACCTTGTGTGTGACCTTGCGCCGTGGTGTAGGCCACGCCCAGCCTGCCGACGTCCACTGTGTAAGGCAGGGAGACCACTCTGATGTCACCGTGATGTGCACCCAGTGCGCTGACATCATCAGTCGTGTACACAACCTCCATCTTGCTGACATCACTAGTTTGCGGCAGGGTGATCACTCTGACGTTACCGTGTTGCTGCGCATCCATTGCACCAACATCGGCCAGGGAGTACGCAGCCTCCATTTTGCTGACACCGCTAGTGTGGGGCAGGCTGACCAGTCCCACGTCAGAGTGGTGCTGTATGTCCAGCCCACTCTCCTCAGCAGCGGTGTAGACCACTTCCATCTTGCAGATACCACTGGTGTGGGGCAGGGTGACCACTCTCATGTCACCGTGTTGGGCTGCTCCCATACTTCCCCCCACATCGTCAGTGTAGGCTACCTCCATTTTGCTGACCTGACCGTAATGTTGGTGGGGCAGCCCCGTCCCTCTGTAGTCATCAGACAGGGGCCCGGACATACCAGCCACCTCAGCAGACAGGGGCCCGGACATACCAGCCACCTCAGCAGACAGGGGCCCGGACATACCAGCCACCTCAGCAGAGGCGGGCGTGTGGGGGGAGCCCTGTGCGGCAGGTTGGTGGGTGTGGGGCAGTTCCACACTGTGGTAATCCCCCCTGTGACTGTGAGCGTCCAGATTGCCAGCATGCGCTCCAGCCATAGAGGCCACATCCACAGCGTGCAAGGCGTGGGCTCTGGTCACCTCGGCGTGGACGTGAGAAGCAGACAAGGCCTGTGTGTCCCTCTCCATGCCGTGAGCCTGAGACACGACCACTGCGGTCTGAGGCAGCGTCATGGTGTGGACGTGCTCTAGCTGTGACACGCCCGTTCTCTTCACATCCTCCATGTGAGCAGAACGCATGGTGTTGACGTTATCCATGTGTGCTGTGCTCATGTTCCTCACACCCCCGCTGTGTGGCAGTGAACCCACACTGGCGGCATGGAGGGAGGACATTTGTTGGACCACCCCCGTCTGTGGCAGAGTGACCGGCGTCATGCTGTCTGTTTCTCCCCCACTCACACTCACACTCCCTCTTTGGTGATATGACAGTGAGCTTACGTCGCCAGTTTGCGGAAGATGAACAGAGCCAACGTCCCCAGTTTGTGGAAGAGTTACAGAGTCGACATAGACGTTTTGCGGAAGAGAAACAGAGCTGACATGGCTGGTTTGCGGAAGGGCGACAGAGCCAAAGTCACCACTTTGCGGAAGAGTGACAGTGGTGACATGACCTGTCTGTGGAAGCGTCGCTGTGACGTCACCGCCTTGTGGTGAAGTGACGGTGTCAGGCGATGTGACAGTGACATAACTGCCGTGTGGCATGACGACAGTGGCGTAGTCAGCAGGATGTATGTAGGACTGCGGTGCCGCCATGGAGTGTGGGGAACCCACAGTTGCCATGGCAACATGAGCGGCCTCTGCCATTGGTGGGCTGGCCCGGTAGGTCTGCGGCAGACTGTGAGCGCCCACGTCATCAACCTGACCTGACATGTCTGTCTCCATAGGGGTGCTGCTGGACACCTCGTTGTCTTCCTGCACACAGCAACGTCCCCAAGCATGACTAAACCCTCACAACTTCATTCAAACACACAAACTGACAAAGCAAAGACCATTTGTGAAAAATCAAAAACCAGGGAGAACTGAAAATCATGGTATTATTCAATAAACAAGTGTTTGCATCGCAAGCTGCCCAGAAGAAAACTTCAGTCTGTGCAAAGCCTGTATGCTTAAACAATTAAATAAAATCTACGGCAACTCTTGCTACAGAGTATGAGTCTATGACTATTTTACTCCAGCAGTTTTCAGTCCAACAAATGCAAGATTTGACAACGTACAGAAACACCAAAGAATCAAGGGCCTCTAATCAAGGACTGCCCAGTGGTCACTGAAGAGACTGACCTCTTGTTCCTGTGGGCGCTGCCCGGTCAGTCCTGGTGGCTGACCCGTCGCCTCCCTCTCTGCCATGGTGGACAGTGGTCCTGGCCTTCAGTACACCAAGCACTCGCCGGCCGCACACTTTCTTCACAAGCTTCTCACTGGGAGCTGGCAATCTGCTGAATTCATGAAAAGACTCTTTACATTTACAACTGTCTATCAGGGAAACACACATAAGTAAACGGACAAATACTTCATAGTTAGCACTAGCACTTAGCAGTACTGTACACAAGATCGTATCAGTGTCAGAAAACAATCTAAACCATTGACAGCTTTTGATTCTATCATTATCACTGGGATGTGTATGCAAGTGTGCTGAGAGTATAAAATGTGCTCAAGAATTTTGCACTTTAGACAATTTCAGATAATGATATTGAATGGCACATAAGAATCTCTCTTTTTGTTTGGACAGTTGAGAAATGTTGAAGACGGGCAGAAGTGCATTAATTAGAAGTAGTTAACGACCATTACATACAGTCAACGCACGGTGATACAATCGCCCATTGGGCTTTTCCCAAAAGCTGATGTTAGTTTGTTACTGAAAATAGAAAGGGTAATTCTGGGAAATCTTTTACTAGAAGTAGAAGTATACATGTACTCAATTATAATGCAACCCTTTGAGTAATTTGATCTTTAATACATCACAAAGATAAAATGAATAAAAAATATAAGTAAAAGTCCAGAAAATAAAGGAAAAGTTAAACAATTATTTTTAAAAAGCTTGAAAAATGAGACTCAAAGCTGTCACTGCCAGTGTAATAAATTGTCTGTCAGACGCTCGACTGACTGAGCAATCTTGGCTGTCTATCTTCAGGGTGAAAAAGAGAAATTTTCACTTCGAATATTACGCGCGAGTTCATGAGCATGGGGATCAGTACTTATCGACTCGTTGGTTTCCAAGTTGCTCCGTTCGTATTTGTGTACTGTTATTCAGCTTACCGTATGTTTGGTCGATCTCACTGTTCGAGGTAAGTGAAGTTGAAAAATAACCTTATGCTCCTGTTCAGTTTTCAAACCAAACTCAAACAGTATTAATTTTAAGTGCGACCGACATTATGTTTGCACACCAGTTCCGAAAGGCGCTGATATCATCTTAGAAAAGGAGTTTCTTACCCAGAATTCCATACGGATTTGGAGATTTTGAAGATTTAGTTGAGGACGACGACACCCTATGGCCAGTTTATTATATAAAGGAACTAGATGATTACCCGCTTCGCCGGGTACCGGCTTCGCCGGCAAGAAGTAGAGCCGAATACCAGGCTGCGCCTGGGACCCGGCACGAAGGAAAGGAGATAAACGCGCAAAACACTGGAGACCTTCTAAAAATAGTAACGTGCAGTGACCTTCTAAAAATAGTAACCCAGTAACGGGAATATGGATTGACACCACACGGAGGAAGGGAGATAATCGCGGCTGAAAATCACGGGAGAAGATAAGGAAGAGTTACTGGTAGTGGATCCCGACAACAACAACAACCAAAAAAAAAAAAATCGGTTCAGCGCGCAGCGATATCTCATCGATGAGGTTGTGTCCGGGGTGTAGCTGAAGATGGTGTCCAAATTTGAACAAGATCCACCGAGAACTTTGGCCGTGCATCGCGAACAGACAGACAGACAGAAGTCGTGTATATATATATATAGAAGCAAGCGATTAAAAACAGGCGTCGACCCAGCTAATGAAGGATAATATTAATTTGTGAGATCATTCACCTGTGACTGAGTGTGAGCACTGAGAGGGGCAAATAAAATAAATCACATTTTAATGAGTTTACTGCTATCAGTATCAGTTGCACTCCACTGCAACTCCCCTCCCCTCAAATCTGCACACACACGCGCGCAACCAAACGATTCTGTTGTGATGGAACTTTACTAGTTGCAGTTGCACGCACAGGCGGAAGGTATCGTCCACTGGACGACTACTATCACAGAAAGTCTTTCTGTGATAGTAGTAGTCCAGTGGACAATACCTTCCGCCTGTGTTGCACGCTACAGTGTGACACGTCCTTGACCTTGTCCCGTTGGTCATCAAGCCAAAGGGTGAACATACAAAAACTATTCATTTAGAAAAGAAACAAACGATCGCAACAAACGTTTTGCTCCAAAAGTATCCTTACGCCTTGAAGTACTTCAAACGGTCGATAAGAATGCGCATATGCACTTTAAGTTTGCCAACAGATGAGCATTTTAGTCGACTTTCGGGAAACACGAAGGCAATTTGACCGAGTTCGGGTGCCTGTGACCGGGATCTCATTCCTAGCTTTATTTCAGTAATTTTAAATAAAAAGCTCCGGTCAGCTGGTTCCTGGGCAATTTATACAACATACTGAAGCTATTCGATGCCTAAAAAGTTGCATTAATGAACGCTAAAAGGAAATTTACCTCAACAAACTTACGGAAATATGCAGGATAGAGAGTCAGCCATACAAAGCTACGCCCCTCATGGATCGCACAGCAGAGGAAAATGTCAGCAAAAAAAGCAACAGAAAACAGTTGTATGCTAATGTTACCAACATGCATCTTCAACATAGCAGATACCATTATCTGAATGCATGTCTCTAGCAAATATCTCCTAGTGAAGAAAATCATCGATGGCGTCCTTCTCTAATTTCGAAACTAAACCCCGAGAACTAGCTCTGCAAAGTGGGACGTCCCCCCCATAGATGTGTATTCTCTATGGTCCCCCAGATCAACGTGAGTTCTAAAACTAAACAATAGCCGTTTTAAAAGCTCTCTGTTATCATCAAAGGCAATTAACAAACCGACACAAGTATTAATTGCATCATTGTGCGTTCACTTGATTAACGCCGTTTGCATGGTTCTGTGGCGACCTTCATAACATTGCAAAAGATTGACAAGGGTAAGCAGGGGACAGAACCTTTGTAATCTTAGTTTAGTGTTCGTCTTGCTTCGATTACTTCCCTTGAATTAAGAGACGAGCTTCTTCTTCCGAGTCATGCATGAACTGGGTCCTTTTGGACATACTTGGTGGGGGTGTGAAGAGAGAGAGAGAGAGAGAGAGAGAGAGAGAGAGAGAGAGAGAGAGAGAGAGAGAGAGAGTGAGATTTTTAAAAAAAATATAAGGGCGATGAGAAATTGACATGGTTTTCCTTAAAGATCCAGCCCTCCCCCAGCTCCACGACAAAGCAAACCAAAAGTTAAGTAGGTCCATACTAAAAACTAAAACAAAATACCGTTACTGTTTATTAATTTGATCATTAAATGTTTTGATACCTTCACTGTTGTCTGTAAGGCCAACAAACAAAAAATAGGTGTGGTTACGGTAACATAGCCAAAAAAAATAGGGTAGGTAGGTAGGCAATCACTGTTTTTTTTTTTTTACTTTTTTTTCTAATGTGTACAAATTAAACCTACTTGACAGGGAAATAAGTGTGCGACACGGGCGCTTTTGCTTTCATTGCGTTTTTTGCACTGTTTTTTTTTTGTTTTTTGTTTTTTGACAAATGTAATAAAAAGTTATAGGATCGGCCCCTAAAAATAGGGTAGGTCGGGTTACCGTAACCACACCTATTTTTTTTTTAGGCCTAATCTTCTTCTTTTTCCTTCTTTTTCCTTCTTTTTCCTTCTTTTTTGGACGGTAAAGATGAAGCATCAACCAAAATGTTTGCCTTTCAAATCAAATCAAATCAAATTAACTTAATAATAATAATAACTGTATATTGTGCTGTTGTACTTGTCAGACTTGATTGTACCAAGTCCTTCACATGTTGTAATGCGCTTAGAGCCAAATATTTTTGTTTTTTGTAAGGGATAGGCGCAATATAAATACACTTTATTATTAACTTTATTACTGATCTCACATGGAAAAAATGCAGTTGCGGTGCATGTAACATAAAAACAAACGAAACACTACAACATTAGCATTATATTTAAATATATGTACTAAGTAGTAACATTGTTCTGAACTAAACTATTCTCTGCATAAAAAACTCTCGCTGTAAGACAATGTAAAGGAGTCAAACACAAAAAGTCCATTAAATTCTTCTTACAAATCACAAACTACAATATCGAAAATACGCCGTAAAGATGTAAAAGATTTATTAACACCAGCAGTCATTTAATTCCTCATTTAACAAAATAAAAAATAAACAAATAACAATTTCCCACCCATTTTATCCAAACTTTAAACAGCAGCATCAGAATCACAAAAAAACACCAGTGTTTGTTGGAAAATGGAATAAAACTCTTTCTAGCCCTGACAGTACCTTTTTTTTTTTTAAAGGCAATCATCCCAAGAAGAGAGACTGCTAACCCCCCCCCCCCAAAAAAAAGTGAGCTATGGAACATGTTATGATAGTCAAAACGAAACGTGCACAATAACTTAGACCTCTCGGTCTGTACAGTGGACAAATAAGGTCCGGCAGGAATTAAAAAACAGAGAGAGAGAGAGAGAGAATTTGAATTGAATTGAATTGACATTTATTTTACGAGGGTGACAGAATAAGCAATGTATACATGCTTTTTTTTCATCCGGCCCTCGCCCATTGAGGGGTAACAAACAAGAAGAAATAAAATAATCAGTAGAGAGAGAGAGAGAGAGAGAGAGAGAGAGAGAGAGAGAGAGAGAGCACCCATTGCACACCGGTTGGACCGTACATAAGGTAACGTTAAATTATGCTTGTGCAACGTATGTGGGAGTATCACTTATAACCTCAGGGTATCTCTTATCCTGTTGCGCATCTATAGACTAGAGACAGCGCTGGTTAGACTAAAACATGGATCGGGAACTTCAGTACGTACTTAGGACTACCGCGGCTGTGCTTGCAAGTTTGGATAGTTCTTTCTTTCTCATTTGATCCGAGTTTTATCTGTCTCATTAAATGCCATTTTTCTACCTACTACACATATAGTTTTCCTAATTGATTCCCGAAGATAAGTTAGTTTCGCTTCCACGTTTCGGTTTTCACTAATTCAACATGGCCGGCGTCGGCAATGCATCTTTGATCATCATCTTCTTCCGAAGAGGACTGGGTTCTTGCGAACGTCTCAGAGTCCTGCGGTTGAGTCACTGTTACCGATAGTGGTTAGCTCCGGCAAACAGGGAGATTAAAAAGGTGGGGAGGTTTAAAACTATGCGGTACAGGGGAGAGTGCGTTCAAGGGCGGGCTCTCATGCCCGACTGCACTGAGGAAACTGTGGCCGAGACGGGAGCGAAGGAGGGGCCTGCTTCGGCCGATGAACAAAGAAACTGTGATCGAACAAGTATGGTGTTACAAGGGGAAAGACCCGCAAAGTGAACTTAGTTGCCAAAGCCCGAAGTGTGACGACGGACTCGGTTTCCAGCAACTGTCCACCGACTCAGCGGCAAAATATGAGTTGACACGTCCGAGGTGAAAGGTAATAGTCTCTTCTTATTAGAATGTAAGGTCATTGTTTATGACTAAAATACAGTAGAATCACATAATGCACGAAGGAATGGAACATGTACATGGAATAAGATTGTCCGTCCACTAAGACACATTCCTAAAGGTGGAACCAACATCCTGACGGCTATGCAGAGAAAGTGTTCTTTTTCAGAAATGCATTCAAATAAAACAAATAGGGAAATGCCCACTGAACAGAAACACCCAGGCTCCTGATTTTTGGTATGAATCCAAGTTGAGAGAGATCAGCTGAGCTAGGATTTTACATGGAATAAGATCATCCCTCCACTTGCATACAATGTATACAACCAGAAATGAAGATACAGTGTGCTTGATGTGGTGATCAAGTGACATTTTGCTATGAATGTGTTTAAGCAACTAGTAGCTTCTTCAGCGTTAATTCATTAAACAATCACTCTTATTCTTAGCACATAGAGCACATTGAGTGAGTGTGTGCATGTGTGTGTGTGTGTTTGTTATTGCAATGTAACTTGTAAGACCTTATAATATAAATATACACAAATTATAACACATGCTGGGATTCTAAATATGTTCTGTTTACTTGCAGGTCTCAGTTATTACCAAGCCCTGCCTCATTCTTCCCGCAACACTGACATGGTGCTGTTGTAGAACACAAGTAAGTCCTTTGATCATTTCCAAAATACACTAGTGCAATAGCTTGTGAGTGCAACTGGTGGTAATGAGAATATTTTACCACAAAAGGCTAAAGTACAAATAACAGATTTATTATGTTGGAAAAAGAAGTAAGCCAGAGCAAGTGATTAGTGTACCAGTTAGCTAGGGTGGATGTATTATATAATTACAATTTACAGTCAGCATAGAATGTTGAGGACAGTCTAGAATTTTTCTCGCCCTGTGAATTCAACTGCAAATCAGATGGCATGAAGAAATCAATGTTATATCATGCTCTGCATTGAGTGAACCATCTCCTGTCATTCTGAGTGACACATCTCTTTAACTGAAAAACATGCCAGTAATTAAATCCAGGCTACATGGGGATGGAAAATGACCCTGGCAATTTCAACCTCTGAATGATTGTGTCTTTGTGTAGCAGGATTATGGATCTTCACAAGCCTTAGTTCATTTGTCTGCACAATATATCAGTTTACAATTTAAAGGCCCACTTGCCTTGTCACTACAGTATAATGTGGCTATGCTTTAACATGGAATCCCTCATCTTGGCCACATACAAAAAATTATATATTCAGTGACTGCTTGCTGTGGTGAGTTAAAATGTGTGATGAAATATTTTCACAAAAAGGTACCAGTGTTGTTAACAAAACTAATTCTTTAACAAACAAACAAAAACCACTCTGCACAGAGAGCATTCAAGCTGATCTATGTTGCTATTCGTCCAAGTAGAGGGATGATCTTATCCCAAGTAAAAGCCTGACAAGATCTGAGACTGTGAAGCAAAATGTTTTTACATGGTAAAGTAAGCCTTTAACGAGCAAGTATGTCTATTGCACTGGGTGTTTTATTATTATTGTATCATTTTTCTTTCAGGTAGTCTCTCTTTAAACTGACTTTCTACACCATGGTGTCTCTGGCAGTGTTATATTGGCAGAAGACAGTTGGAACTGGATTCCTCATTTAGATGGTAGGCATGTTTTGGGCTTTTGTGTTGCTTTGGTGTATGTGTGTGTGTGTGTGTATGTGTGTGTCTGTTCTATACCAGAAATAAACACACTGTTTGCTTGCTGTGGTGAAGTGACATTTTGTGATTTTTTTTTTTTAAATGAGCTAGTACAGTTGTAGCTTTTACAGCATTTATTCATAACACAATCGCACTTGGCGCAGAGAGCAACCAGACCGTTCATTGTGGGTATGTGAACAAGTTAAGAGATCATGTCTTATCCCATTTTAAAGCCTGACCAGATCTTAGACGGTGAGCCAAATTGTTTTCATGAGAAGGAATGTGCCTTTCAGAGAAATCTATTAACTACAGTATTACTTTACAAAACATATTTTAAGAAATGAAATGTGTTACAAGTAACAGCCATGGGGGTGATAGCCTGTAGGTGGAATAATAATCTTCAATTGCCCAGAAATGATTGTTATCTGGTCAAGAAATGCAAAGCATTTTGATGTTTGTGACGATTAGTTACTCTTTATCACGTTTGGTCCCTGATTTTGCTGTCCTTGTCTGCGTTGGGCAGGTGTGCGTCCATGATGTCATTGCTATTGAAAACTAATCTGTACTGCAAAGTAAATGTACCCGTACATGACGTACATGGCAGTTGTCAACCGGGGGCCAGCCATGACTGGGATTGATGTATCCACAGGCACTCGACACCAGGTGGGCGGGGCCAGTGGTTGGGGTGTGATTCCCTGCCTTACACCACCACAAAGTGTAGTATCAGCAGACAAGACTGAGCAGAACTTCTGCCCCCCCCCCCCCCCCTCACCAATTGACCACTCAGTGCCATGTGCCTGCAGCTGTATCATAAACACTTTGTGACAATAGTTGTTACCTCCTTAGAACAGATCTTGTGATGCTCCTCAGTCAGTCAGTGTTTGATGGATGCTAACTGGTATACTTGACATAGTGTTCATATGAAAGTTTTATGTGTTGCAGCTCATCCAGATCACAGGTACACAAAGGAGCTGGTTACAGTGATAACATAGGCACATGGAACTGCTTATGGACTACTTTAGAAAGTGAGCGGTTACAACCAAGACTCTTCCGTCAGGAAGGTCTGCGGAAGGGTGCTTGATCTGTTTCCTCGGACAGGCTTTTCAAGACTAGGTAGGTTAAACCACATGATTGGGCTTTAATTATGAATGCACTTCAAAATTCACTCTATTTCATTATCTTGTACAACCCCCCGCGGGTTAGGGGGAAGAATTTACCCGATGCCCCCCAGCATGTCGTAAGAGGCGACTAACGGATTCTGTTTCTCCTTTTACCCTTGTTAAGTGTTTCTTGTATAGAATATAGTCAATGTTTGTAAAGATTTTAGTCAAGCAGTATGTAAGAAATGTTAAGTTCTTTGTACTGGAAACTTGCATTCTCCCAGTAAGGTAATATATTGTACTGCGTTGCAAGCCCCTGGAGCAATTTTTTGATTAGTGCTTTTGTGAACAAGAAACAATTAACAAATCTTCAATAGTACTGACCAAAGAAGAAGGTTTAATTGTGTGATCATGATTTGATACATATGCTTGACCCTGAAGATGTGTTTTATTTGTTTTGTTTCAGAACAAAGTTTGGTGAAGTAGAAGCTACCGCTGTAGGCTGGTGTAAGGCTGAAGAAGAACCTCTGACAAGTCAATTTTCAAGCAACTGAGCACGAACCCAGGTACAAGACACAGAGCTCTCTTTCTATCGGTCTGTTATTCATAGAATGACACTAACAGTGACACAAGTAAATAATCTGTATCATTGTCTTGACCTCTAGAAATTTGGTAGAGAATAAGATGACTGATAGTATTATTTTGATTATTTCATGGTCATTACAGTGGCCTCCACCCCTGCCCCTTTTAAGACACCCCAATCTAAGACTCCTTCCTATTAATGACCCTGTTTTCGCAGACTTCTTGTTCATAACATCTGTAAATTCACTCCCATTTTAAGACTTGCTCCATTTGGACTTGGACTGGGTGGCCGAGTGGTAACGCAATTGCGCTCGGAAGCGAGAGGTTGCGAGTTCGACCCTGGGTCAGGGCGTTAGCAATTTTCTCCCACCTTCCCTAACCTAGGTGGTGGGTTCAAGTGCTAGTCTTTCGGATGAGACGAAAAACCGAGGTCCCTTCATGTACACTACATTGGGGTGTGCACGTTAAAGATCTCACGATTGACAAAAGGGTCTTTCCTGGCAAAATTGTATAGGCATAGATAAAAATGTCCACCAAAATACCCGTGTGACTTGGAATAATAGGCCGTGAAAAGTAGGATATGCGCTGAAATGGCTGCGATCTGCTGGCCGATGTGAATGCGTGATGTATTGTGTAAAAAAAAATCCATCTCACACGGCATAAATAAATCCCTGCGCCTTGAATATGTGCACGATATAAATTGCATAAAATAAAAAGATAAAATAAATCCCTGCTCTTAGAACTGTACCCACGGAATACGCGCGATATAAACCTCATATTGATTGATTGATTTTAAGACCTGATTTTGCTTATTTTGGATTTCGAAAAAAAGAAAAACAAATTCCCACTCTGTACAGAATTAAGCCAGGTTCATGATTTTTGTATGGACCAAGTTGAGAGATGGCATTTGTATAGGCCTGACCAGATCTGAGATGTTGAATCTAATTGCTTACGAAGAAAGCATTGTGTCATTATAGGCACACTACTTCTCGTCACCGTCTCAGTTCTGGCCAGGCTTTAACATAGGATAAGCTCATCCCTCAACTTTGTCACATATGAACAATCGACACACTGACTCTTGCTGTTGTGAGTTGACATTTTTTGATGAATTTATTTCTGGAAAAGGCACCATGCAGTGCTTTTTCAGGGGTGGGACTTTTCCGCGGATTTCCGCCGACACAACTTACGAATTCTGCTGGAGTAATCTATTTTTCCGCGTCACATTTCATTACAATATCTATGACTTGTTGAGTGAATGATTTGGAGAGACGTGGAGATGAAACAGAACACTGGAGGCTTGAGAGTTAAATTGTGCTGACTGATAACTAATAGTAATTTTGAGGGGGGGGGGGAGGTTGGGGAGTGTGGAGAATGTCTTTTTTGTCAGATTGCACAGATTTTAATGTACCATTTAACCAAAATTCGGGGTAACATGCCCCCGAACCCCCTGGAAAAAAAGGGATTTCCTCCTTTTTCATCACAAGAGAGTCCCACCCCTGTGTTTACAGAATTCCTTGTTTAAAACTATCACTGTGCACAGAGGGAAGGGGGGGGGGGGGTGTATTTGACCACCCCTGCGTTTACAGAATTCCTTGTTTAAAACTATCACTATGCACAGAGGGAAGGGGGGGGGGTGTATTTGACCACCCCTGTGTTTACAGAATTCCTTGTTTAAAACTATCACTGTGCACAGAGGGAAGGGGGGGTGTATTTGACCACCCCTGTGTTTACAGAATTCCTTGTTTAAAACTATCATTGTGCACAGAGGGAAGAAGGGGGGGGTGTATTTGACCACCCCTGTGTTTACAGAATTCCTTGTTTAAAACTATCACTGTGCACAGAGGGAAGGGGGGGTGTATTTGACCACCCCTGTGTTTACAGAATTCCTTGTTTAAAACTATCATTGTGCACAGAGGGAAGAAGGGGGGGTGTATTTGACCACCCCTGTGTTTACAGAATTCCTTGTTTAAAACTATCACTGTTCACAGAGGGAAAGGGGGGGGTGTATTTGACCACCCCTGTGTTTACAGAATTCCTTGTTTAAAACTATCACTGTGCACAGAGAGAAGGGGGGGGGGGGTGGATTTGACCACCCCTGTGTTTACAGCAGAATTCCTTGTTTAAAACTATCACTGTGCACAGAGGGAAGGGGGGGGGTGTATTTGACCACCCCTGTGTTTACAGAATTCCTTGTTTAAAACTATCACTGTGCACAGAGGGAAGGGGGGGGGGGTGTTTTTGACCACCCCTGTGTTTACAGAATTCCTTGTTTAAAACTATCACTGTGCACAGAGGGAAGGGGGGGGGGTGTTTTTGACCACCCCTGTGTTTACAGAATTCCTTGTTTAAAACTATCACTGTGCACAGAGGGAAGGGGGGGTGTATTTGACCACCCCTGTGTTTACAGAATTCCTTGTTTAAAACTATCACTGTGCACAGAGGGAAGGGGGGGGGGTGTATTTGACCACCCCTTTGTTTACAGAATTCCTTGTTTAAAACTATCACTGTGCACAGAGGGAAGGGGGGGGGGGTGTATTTGACCACCCCTGTGTTTACAGAATTCCTTGTTTAAAACTATCACTGTGCACAGAGGGAAGGGGGGGTGTATTTGACCACCCCTGTGTTTACAGAATTCCTTGTTTAAAACTATCACTGTGCACAGAGGGGGGGGGGGGGGGGTGTATGTGACCAAGTGAAGTGCATTGCTACATAATAAAATGAGCAAATCCGTCCCGTGAAGAAAACTTCTGCTTACTTAATTGTCAGATTTGCCAAGGCGTGTACATGAAATAAGATTATCATTCTAAATGCTGAATCAACATTCTGACTGTTTCCTATGAAACCAGGCTTGATTTTTGGTATAAATCCAAGTTAAGGGATAGCATGTGTAAAAGCAGAATTGTGTACAGAGGCAGCTTTGTGTTATTAAAGGCCGGCTGCTTTTCGTGAACACAGTTTGGCTCACATCTCACATCACCTGCCAGGCTTTTTAAAAAAAAAAATGTTTTACCATGGGATAAGACTATCCCTCCATTTAAGCACATACCAGCAACAAACACAGTGGTTACTTGTGATGAACTAGTGGCAAGACAAATGATTTAAGCATCACATAACCTTCCTAAGTGAAGTCAAGTTATGTGTCTGTGCCAGTGTGTGTGTGCATGTGTGTGTCAGCATAGAATGTTGAGGACAGTTCGATGGTAAATCACCCTGACAATTTTAGCCTATGATTGTGCCTACATTGTGGCAGGATTGGATGTGGATCTTCAAAAGCCTAAGTTAACAAAAAAGTATGTAAAAGTACATTTTGAATAGTAGTTTTTTTCTCAGAGGGAAGATATCACAAGATATGATCGTTCCACTGCATGTATGCCACATAACTAAAACAAAAATTAAATGTTATTTTAATCGTCTTTTGGGTAAAACAAATACACCATCAATATATTATAATAATGATCTTGCTTGTTTACAGATGGACAACAGCTACTGCCAGGACCAGGTTACGCATAAAGAAAACAGTCAACACTTGGCTGGTGCTGCAGCTTCTTTGATGTCTATTTTTTTTTTTTTTTTTAAAGACAGACAGCTACCAGCTCATTCAAGACCATAGCCCCATCTTACTCACGCAGAACAGACAGCCATCTTTCGCCTTTGCACAGAACACTGCTGTCTGAAGGTACACATCAAAAGGATAGGTTTTGCACCTACAGCGTGCGACTGTGGCTAGGGTAGGAAGAACAGACTCTGCAACACGTTCTGAGAGGGTGGCCTTTTCTTGCCACCCGTACCCCTGTGCAACAAGACTTGGCCAGAGAGCACACATCCAAATGCAAACACTGAACACTGAAGAGGAAGAAGAAGAAGAAGGTGCCCACACAGAAGGACATAAATCTACTTTAAGGGCACACAAGTTTACAGCAGTTTATTGAATTGTAGCAGATTATAGGGAGAAAATGAACAAGCTAAATAGGCTGTACAGTACTTCACTTGAACAATGTATAAAGTTCCCTGTATTAAGAACATTTACAGATCACAAGACATTGTGTTTTCTTTTGTTTACAATACAAATGTTTCATAATAAAAAGATGTGCACTAGGCAAGATCCTTAAAATGTAAAACTAGTAGTGTGACAATTTTGAATTGTTCAGAGATGGTTTTTCTTCAGTGGTAAATGTTTTAGCTTTTTTTATAAGATCCCGTTAGTGAAGCATACTATAAAACCTTGACCTTCCAAACTGTGTTAGCACCCTGGGCTGCGATCATTGTGTTGAGCTACTTAAAGGCACAGTGCAGCTTACAGCCTTCGTTTTGCGTTTTTGTTGCAGCTGAGTGCATTTACAGTTCAAAAATCCTCCTATGGTAGTAAAACTACCCAACGACGACATCTGTGAAGCTCGACAGTTTCTTGTTCACGCGAGTGCATAAATTAACCTAGTTATTACGTGGTGTTTGGTCGGAGTTCGATTCAACTGAGTGATTCCGGCCTCCATTTTGTTTTATACAAACTCATGATGATGTCTGACATAGTTTGCTAGTGACGTGTCTTTTTGTGCATGATGTGGTGATCTACCTGATCTAAATTTAGATCCAAAAATAGGTCAAGACCAGCCGGGTCTGAGTACGAAATTGATTCGTAAAAAAATCGCAGTTCTTGACTCTTTGGGTGCAAGTCAATGAAACTTGTTAGTTCTTCTAACAGATAGCTGCCTGAGGTATGACTAAAAGCCCCAGGGGCTCCGTGCACCTGAATTTGACAAGTTCAGTACCTTCAGCAAGCGCAAGTACAGTAGAGAAGCGCTTGACACACTGAAAAAGGCCTACTACGAGCAAAAGAAAAAGAATCAGTGATGCATGTGCTTTTGATGTAATCTTCTTTGACATTATGATGACTACAAAAACTGACTGATGTGTTTTGTTTGTGAATGATGGATATATGTGCATGATTGCGTTTCGCAGACACAGTTGTCATGTGCGTTGTAATTGGCGACGAATGCTGGATGATTACTATTTTTGTACCAGGATTACTATTTTTGGGGCTGAGCATTACTCCAAAACACTTATGGGGGTAAACAGGTCTGCAGCACAACTACAAATGTAGAAATGTCGTCTGCATTTTGTATATTTTAAAAGGTTATTTTTGTGCACAGAACATACATCTGCAGGGAGGTTTGGAGGGTGAAGTTAGGATCTGTTAGGAGGCATACAGCATCACACTCATTTTGTGTGTGTGTATTTTGTGTTGACAGATAAGACACTGTCATTCCAGCAGAAACCTGTGATGATGCACATTTTATTGAAGTGACCAGCTGAAATTGTATGTACGTTGTTATGAAATTGACAAATGATCCCTGCTTTGCAATCCTGGGTTAATGATATTGCCAAAATTAAAACGTGGAGGAAAAAGTGAGTGTAAACCTATTCTTGTGGTGGTGGTGGTGGTGGTGGTGTGTGTGTGTGTCTGGTTAGTGTGTGTTTGAGTGTGTGTTAAACAAACAACGACAAACAACACCAAACCTACATCAAACAAGCACAACAAAAACAAATTACACAAAAAAATGGCAAAAATCAGAATATCAACTGAGAAAAAAAACCGTGGCTGAATGCAATACTTATTATAACTTAAAAAGTAAAAGTGTGCGTGTGGATGTGTGCGTATGTTTGAGTGTTTTAAACAAACAACAAACCTAAATTAAAGAAGCACAACAAACAAACAAAAAACCTGGCAAAGTTCTGAACATTAACACAATGCTGCTGTCTGCTTTGAGGGGAGGAATAAAATGACTGAAGCCGGACTGCCGAGAGGAGGAAGGAGGGGGAAAAGAACACGCAGACATGAAAACACACACAACTCCATGACAGATAAACTGCTTATGTTCAAAAATCAAGAATATTTAAGCGTGCACACACGCACGCACACACACACACACACACACACACACACACACACACACAGACTCTCCTCGTGAAAGTAAAGGTAAACTCGAACTTGAAGGTAAGTATAAATGTTTGATATGGAAGAAACCTGTGATAAAAGTCTTTGTATAAATCATCGGTACCAACAAAATTCAGTTGCCACAACGCGTAAAAGGACATACTGTAGTTTCAAATTAGTAACAATCTAAGCCATTTTAATCAGCACTGGTGTCCGGCAAGCACTAACAGATACAACAGCACGTGTATGCATCTTGAAGTAATAAGACCTTGAAGTAGGCCTAGAGTTTACACTATGCATTATGTAATGCTTTAATTCAGCTGCCTAACTGTGGAACTTTGCAAATCAGTGTGTGAGGACCGTTTCACAAAACAGACAAAACACCCTCTCAGTTATTTACACAAATCAGTTCCAGAATGTGCGTGTTCCTTTTCCGTCTCTACAAATTAATGTTATCTGGGGGGAAAACGAATCATTGTCGCTTCCGCCCTCAGTTATAATTGCCTGAGCATAATAGGAAATGCAACAGGTGTAGTCTTCCGCCTGATTTTTAGTCAAGATATTTCGACACAGAATGTTTCTTTCTTTTTTCTTTGTATGTTCACAAGCTCACATACAATCATTTATGCAACACTGACAATAAGACCAGACGGGCCAGAGTTGTGATTGAAATGGGCAGTTTATTTAATAAAGCTCCAGAATGAATAAAAATACATGACAAAATAAGGTGGTCCCGCTGTACAAAGCCGGTTACCAAACACACACACACACCAACACACACAAACACACTCACGCACGCACACACACACACACACACACACACACACATGACACACACACACACACACACACACACACACACACACACACACAGAGTAACATTGTACAACTTACTGTCACATTCAAGCGGGAACACCAAACAAAACGTATCATCAAATGAAACAACATTTTAAGTGGTCAACTGAGCAGATGACCACAAACCACACTTGAAATCTTCACATCGTTAACACTTTCTCCTGTATCCACAAAAGTCATTTATGCTGACTAGATAATGACATAATAAAATGACATCAATAAAACCATTCCCTTTTTTATTTTAAAGAAAAACAAGAAAATTAAAATAACGCAAAGAACTGATGCTCAGTAAGGTTGGGTATCGATCTCAAATGTGTGCATAGCTAATTACATGTAACCGGCATGGACTGGGGCTAGAATTGGCCTTTCTGTCAGGCAACTCGGCCTCTAATTGGTTTTATATTGTCTGATCCCCCTCCAGAAAAAAACAATACCATTTGCCCCGTGCTTCTGCGCCCACAAAAAATATTCGGGAATAAGAAAAGTTCAAATTTTAGGCACCCCACATACAACCCTAATTGTCAGTCAATTACTTTACTGCAATCAACGTTGATTTTAAAGTACCATGTCATTATTATTTTGGAGATAGATTTGAAAAAGTCCATAATTGCAGACTGCGTATTGGTATGAGTGATTTGAATTTTGATTTATGTCAGCGGCACCTCAAGGAATGCCCCAAATGTGAGTGCGGTTACCCAAGGGAGACTGCTGAGCACTATTTGTTGCATTGACCCTTGTGTAGAGATGTACGATTATTGTCAATTGATAACTGATTATAAGTTTATTGAAATATTATTGAAAGGCATCCCGCAATATTCCCGGAATGTCAATCAGACCATATTCATAACTGTACAAGAATTTATTAAGACAACCAGGCATGTTCCGTACATGAGCCTCTACATTTTATTCATAATGTTCATTTGACACTGTCATGAGACAAATGCTGCCTGACCAATTGTTCTTCGTAATTTCTCTCGTGTTTTGTGTCCTTGTTTCGACTTATCGATTATGGCCCAATCGTTATGTAATTTAGTGCCATTTTCGCCGATCACAAAATGTATTAACTTTGCGTGTGTGTCTTCTGTGCATTTAATATTATTGTGACGTGACCCACTCTTCCAACATTTCTGGCGCTCCAAGTCTTCGTCGTCCTTTTTTTTCCCCCTTATGCTGAATTCTGTTCTCTCGTACCCCATTACTTTTTGTTTCTTGTTTTTACCCCCACCAAGTTCTGTACTACCACCCCCTCCATTTTTTGATTGCTTGCGCATCAGGTTTGTCTGTTTGTTTTCGTTGTCTGAAATGAGTAAATGTATCTAGTCCGCCATCATGCTAAACTTTGTTATGTACATACCAGGATGACTTAAAATAAGCATTTATGCTTGAGTTATCTTAAAAAAACAATGCATTGTTTCTGTCATGATAACAAATTGAATAAAGTTTTGTAAACCAATGGACTGATTATAGTTGACCCTGATATGTGATTACGGGATAGTGTCACATTAATTTATTTCTACTTTCACTTGTACTTTTGTACTTAAAACAAATCACTGAAATGTAAAAGTTATTATTTTTTCCATTGTGAAGTGTCGTCAGTCTCCTCAAGGTAATGCAGTCAAACTCAACCAAAAGTTGGAGGGGCTTCTTCATACTTTCAGTGTGTGTGTGTGTGTGATTTCTTTTGACACTATGCACGTTTGTATATAACCGCCTGTGCACAAAAAGAAGAACATAATCGAATCTTATCATTCATTTTCGCTTAATTGATTGATTGGTATGCATGTTTCTAACAGTGACCGTTACCAAAGTGAGTATAGTGCGCTTCCCAAGCATAAAACGGTGCATGACTCTGGATTTGCGTCTGAGATATTGACACATCACTGTGAGAAAAAGCGTTAATGAAAAAAGAAGACTATTTATTTTCCTTGAGCATTATCTTAAAGTGGTGTGCCAAAAACTTTTAAATTCAAAAATTCAATATTTAACTTTAGGAAAAGCACTGTAGAGAGAAAACCACGCTTGTGTGTTCAGAATAGTCTCCATGTGGTATCAATATAAATGATTCAAATGTATGGAAGAGAAGCTGTTTCTGCTGGATTAATACACACACACAATTGTGCACTCACACATAAGCACGCATGCATGCTCACACACACACACACACACACACACACACACACACACACACACACACACACACACACACACACACAGAAACAACAAATTCATTATGACAAAACCAAATACGAAGTCCTATTTCACAAATTTTATATCTTCTCCTTTTCACCATATACAAATACAGTCACGAAGTACATTTATAAGGCCAAATTATTAAGAAATATTATTTTCTGTGCTTGAATTACCCAGTGTGTAGCATGATCACCACGAAGGTACAATTCACAGAAGTTGAGTAATCACTTTACAAAACCCATACCAGTACCACATTGTTATGTTAAATCCTATTTATTAACCCACACAAATAGAAGAAGATAGCTTTGTGAAGACTTTCATTTTCCAACCAAATGCTGTTCAAAGATTATTCTTTCTTTCTATATTTGGTGTTTAACGTCGTTTTCAACCGTTCAAGGTTATATCGCGACGGGGAAAGAGGGGGGGGGGGGGGGGGGGGGGGGATGGGGGATGGGATAGAGCCACTTGTTAATTGTTTCTTGTTCACAAAAGCACTAATCAAAAAATTGCTCCAGGGGCTTGCAACGTAGTACAATATACTACCTTACTGGGAGAATGCAAGTTTCCAGTACAAAGGACTTTAACATTTCTTACATACCAATCAATATGAGGCTTATATTGCGCGTATTCTGTGGGTACAGTTCTAAGCTCGGGGATTTTATTTTAATTTTATTTTATGCAATTTATATCGCGCACATATTCAAGGCACAGGGATTTATTTATGCCGTGTGAGATGTAATATTGTTTTACACAATACATCACGCATTCACATCGGCCAGCAGATCGCAGCCATTTCGGCGCATATCCTGCTTTTCACGGCCTATTATTCCAAGTCACACGGGTATTTTGGTGGACATTTTTATGAAAATTTATCTATGCCTATACAATTTTGCCAGGAAAGACCCTTTTGTCAATCGTGGGATCTTTAACGTGCACACCCCAATGTAGTGTACACGAAGGGACCTCGGTTTTTCGTCTCATCCGAAAGACTTGAACCCACCACCTAGGTTAGGAAAGGGGGCAGAAAATTGCTAACGCCCTGACCCAGGGTCGAACTCGCAACCTCTCGCTTCCGAGCGCAAGTGCGTTACCACTCGGCCACTGACACGATACACCAACACGATATTAGCACTCCAGATTTTTATCTCGCAGTTTTTCTGAAGGACTTTGCATTTGAAAACTATTCTCAGACAAAATATGAGTTTAAACTGCAAGTACATGTACAGGGAGTCTGAAGGGTTCAAGTCGGATGAGATAGACTACTGTTGTGGCAATCTTCGAATTTGAAAATAATTTTTTTAAAAGAGTAAAACTCATAGTTCTTCTTCTTCTTCGCTCATGGGCTGAAACTCCCACGTTCACTCACAAATTTGCACGAGTGGATTTTTACGTGTATGACCGTTTTTTACCCCACCATTCAGGCAGCCATACGCCGCTTTCGGGGGAAGCATGCAGGGTATTTTTGTGTTTCTATAACCCACCAAACTCTGACATGGGTTACAGGATCTTTTCCGTGCGCACTTGGTCTTGTGATTGCGTGTACACACGAAGGAGGATAAGGCACTAGCAGGTCTGCACATAAGCAATGACCTTGGAGATCAGAAAATTCTCCACCTTTAACCTACCAGGCGGCCGCGATTTTGACTCATGACCTTCTGAATAGGAGGCCGATGTCTTATCCACAAGAACACCGAGCCCGTCCAAACTCCTAGTAAAAACAACAACTGCAAATCTGGGAGCAAAATGTAAACGGTTACAGTTTCAACTATCCTTCCCCTTTATATCAGCATTTTTGGAAACCTAAACGAAAGAGTATTCAAGAACAACAGTCACGGATTCAGATTTAAAAAAACAAATGGTAACTATGCTTTTTGGAAATTCTTTCTTTAATTGGTGTTTAACGAAGGTTATATCGCGACAGGGAAAGGGGGGGAGATGGGATAGAGCCACTTGTTAATTGTTTCTTGTTCACAAAAGCACTAATAAAAAAAATGCTCCAGGGGCTTGCAACGTAGTACAATATACTACCTTACTGGGAGAATGCAAGTTTCCAGTACAAAAGACTTAACATTTCTTCCATACTGCTTGACTAAAATCTGTACAAACATTGACTATATAAGAAACACTTAACAAGGGTAAAAGGAGAAACAGAAT
This sequence comes from Littorina saxatilis, assembly GCF_037325665.1. NCBI lineage: Eukaryota > Metazoa > Mollusca > Gastropoda > Littorinimorpha > Littorinidae > Littorina > Littorina saxatilis. The sequence continues at coordinate 43,864,432 of NC_090257.1, forward strand.
CCGTTAGTCGCCTCTTACGACATGCTGGGGAGCATCGGGTAAATTCTTCCCCCTAACCCGTGGGGGGTCTTTTTGGAAATGCGCTTCAGACAAATGCCTTTGCACACGTTATGTTACTCACAGCAAAATGCAAGAATAATTGGGGACCATATGGGATGGGGCAAATTGGGAGGGAGCAATTCGGGACACCACCATAAATATCTACCAAATATTTACAAATAGCTATCTTAGTACATGCATAACATGCTGTACCAATACACAATTTCTTTAAAATAACTATGTAAGGATTATTGGCAGTCTCCCGGAGCATGTTTCACACTATCCTGCGATCAGGACAAGCGACTGACTGTGATGTGTATGCTGTGCGGCGTGCGCTACATAAGAAACCTTTTTTTAAATTTGTATTAAATATAATCACCTGAGCCACGAATGGCTAGCTGACAGCGGCTATCTTTTACACAACAAATTCTGAACTCTGATGAACTCGTGACCGCTGATTTTTAAAGGCAAGGGGTATCATATTGTGCGCATGGCATACACATCCAAGTTGGTCGTTTGTCCCGATTGTGGGATACAGCCCGTCAGAGGCGTAGAGCGTGCTCGAGATGTTTTGAAAAACCTGACTGCAGTACAGGGATTTTTACACCTCCGGACTGCTGATAATCCTAACAGAATTATTTTCAAAAACCGTCTATTGCCTTGAAAGCAAACCTGGAATTTCTGATGCGAGTTGCCAGAAAGAAAGTTCACTAACAAGATCCAGGCCAACACCACCCCCCCCCCCCCCCATCCCCCTAAATAACACTAAGGAGTGAGGTGAGCTTAAATAACTAATGAATTAATCAATCAATAAATTCTCTGCTGAAATCCCCAACTTCGCGCATCGAAGCTATGAAAAACAGGACACTGCCACGTTTCCATTCAGCTAAACGCCACACCATTTTCAAGAGGGGATGTCTCAGGAAGAAAGATGTGACGCTCCCGATTCATATGTTTCAGAAGACAGCCCACCTGAGAAAAAGAAGAACACAATATAGAAATAATAACAACCTGTCAACCACAAATACATTAAAGTTTTTCAAACAGTTCACTAATCCGACAAACTCATGCTCGTTTCTGGTGCATTTGATAAAGCCAATTACGGGTAGATGCTAGACAACAGCAAAACCACCACCACATAACAACACAAGATTGTTTATGGTTGTTTACAGTCTCTTGAACACAGGAGTCAATCGAGACCATATATATATAACAAGAAGCATAAAAAAGCACTTCAGTTTGAAACCCAGGTTCAATGTAGTAAATGATATTGCATCAATGTTCCATCCATCCTCAGCACTTTCAAAACCAGTTTCTTCTAGGTCATACACACCTTTTCCTCGATTGATCCACAGTACATCAGATCGCTATTGTTCTTTTTATGATTTGCACCAAGGGAATGATTAACATTTCTGTCTTAGTCATATGTAACAAGCTTTAAGCAAAAGCATAATATTCTACACATTCACATATTGTAAGGTTGAAGGGGTCTATGTCGACCAAAAGAAGGTGTATTCCCCATAGCCATAGGTGTTTTCCTTGTGTACCGGGAATACAGTTGGATTTTCTGTAAAGAAGTATAATATCGTACAATCTTGCGCCAAGCGCGTGACTGCGGTTAGATAGGAGAATCTATTTAAAATCCTGAATTCGCGTGCGGCATCCAGTCAAGCAAAACATGCTTCGACCGTTTATCAAAACGGATTTAGTTAAAGAAACATCTGCACCCCCACCCCCAACAGCCTGGTATTATGTTTTCCTCGCTGGTACTCTCGTCCATTGAATCACTTTCACTTTCGTAAGCTTGAAGTAACTCCATGGCGTCTAACGGAAGTATATTCCCTGTATATGTACAGGAAATTAACATACAGGGAATACAGCCACTGTTGGTCGACATAGACCCCTTCTAAAGTGCTGCAGTAGTTACCTTTCCCTCCAAGGACCAAGCTGTTCATCCACTGTAGGGCTGACCGGGGTTCCCCCTTAGCAGAGTGAGTGGCGAATCCTGGCTGATAAATTTCCTTTCATTTTCCATGAATGAAGAATACCAGCTGGGTTCTTTTATTCATGGACCTGTGTTCTGCAACACACACAAATCAGCCACCATCTTGTAAATATATGTAAAAGAAAGCAAGTGGCAATCTGAATAACAGAATACAAAATGATCAATCCACACAATCATACTTCAGCACTGAAAGTCCACAAAATGAAGCACTGCTAGTACATGTACTTCTCATAATTTACTGAAACTTTACTCGTCAAAACAACCATTTGTTTTATCAACTTTACTCGCATGTGGCGAGTAGATTAACATTTCTACTCACCATTTACATGATTTTTACTCGCCATGGCGAGTAATTGAAAATACTTGCCACTTTCAGGCCTGTACTTGTGCATGAGATGTGTTTACCATCCATATGCCCAGACCATGCGCCCTTCTGTTGTGCTCAGAACAGTAAAGAGTTGCTTGCTGGGGTGGTTGTTCATAAGTTAACAGTTCACAAGAGGGCACAAACAAGAGCAAAAACACAGGTGCCTGATTCAAACTCATTCAAATGCAGAACCTTATTTTTGCATGAACAGAGTAAGACATGATTCTTACATAGCTGACCCTACCCCTGGCAGAAAAGTGCTTGAAATTGTCCATGTGGTCTCTATCAGTACATTTGATGCGTATTTGTGATACATATATACTGATATAGAGACAAGTAACAAGTGGACATTTCCTCTGACACCTCTACCATTTGTACACCTGCACAAATCTCCTGCCATAGACTACAAAAGGAAAACATACAAATCAAAACAAACACAAATTTAACCTAATGTTTACCTTTCAGCAGCAGAAAAGGCTGTGTTTTCTGTGGTGTCTCAGAGTAAAGCCACGGTGTTGGAGATCTATGCAAAACTAGGCTGTAGGCAAGGTCCAACATCTTTAGCTGCACACACAAAAAGAAGAAGCAAGAAATCACATGACATAGATGACATTCCTCACTAGTACAAAACCACAACTACACTAGTCAACTACCAATGTAAGAATCATAGTCCTGCAAGATTACCCTCTTAAAAAGTAAGATTGCTTTCATTCAAACACTACCGTGGGACCAAACTCCCCCCCCCCTCCTTTTTTTGAGTTTTTCCTACATGTGTGTTGATGTTTCCATTAATTCCAAGCCCTGAAACTGTGAACTTGAGATCTTTATGTATGCACACAGTCACAGGCTTAATAAGCTATTCAGAAACCAAGCAGAGTCTGCACAACGTCAATTCTGAGAAATAAATCCCCACAACCGGTTTCAAGGCCACTATACCGACTGAGCTATTGCTTGCCATGCCAACCTCCACCCCCATTTGGAACATGCACAACTAGTATACCCATACACATGTAATAATACTGCTTGCCCCCACCCTCCAAATCAATAAACACTAAATGTATGCAATCAGTAATCTTTTAGTTAGTAGTTGACTAACATCAAAAACACTCAATGAGTGCAAACAAAAACATGTGGCGAGAGGTCCTTCGCCTATCAAGCCCCTGTGACCTGGAATAGATTACCACTGCCTCTCAGACACACAGATTCTCTCACTACATTCAAGACAAATCTCAAAACACACCTCTTTCAGCGCAAGTGATTCCCCCCCCAGCATCTCCCCACCCACCCCATCCCGCCCCACCTCACCCCCTACCTAGCGCCTAAAATAACGTGTATATATATTTTCTGCGCTTTGTGTCAGCACTGTGTGAGTGTGTGTAAATAGTACCGTTGACACGTTTTTATATGGAAGCCTACTGTGGTTCTTGTGCTTAGGCTGTGTATTGGACTGTCATTGTATGCCTGCATTATTAGTTGTCAGTAATTATTACATGTGCTGATTGTTCTCTTTGCCTGCGCGCGTATAGTATGTTGGTTATGTTTGGTCATAGTATGTTTGTTTATGTTTGGTCGTTATCTTGCCTGTGCGTGTATTTTATGTTTGGTCGCTTTCTTTGCCTGTGCATGTATAGTTTGTTGGTTATGTTTGGTCGGTTTCTTTGCCTGTGCGTGTATAGTATGCTTGGTCGATGTATGTATTGTAAAGCGCTAAGAGTAGACATTTTTCTAGAATAGCGCTATAAAAGTTTGCATTATTATTGTGTGAGTTTAGATAGAGCGGACAGCGTCAGATAAACTCTATTTAAACGAGACAGATTAGCCGCGGGTGGAGGAGGAGGATGTTAGATACTTGAGGTAGGCCTAAAGGGATCAGTGTTGGCAGGTAGGGAAGAGAGGGTAGTAAAGCAGGATATCAACACTTAGGCCCGTAATTAGAAAGAGAGGGGAGAGAGGACTTGTGAAAGTCAAGGAGAATAGCCCAGCCGCAATGTCCATGTTGCCGGGGGGCTTGCACGTGTGATGCATCAGCGGGGGTCTATAAGAACGGGAGAGCAACACATTGTGGTCAGTCCTTACCAGCGCGGCGCAGCGGGCATATGCCAACTATTTCTTACTGCAATATGGACTTCGAATTTGGAGCGTGGGCAACAGATCTGCCTTTAACGGTGGTTAAAGTTCTCCAGGATGAGGAGTTGAACACCCTCAATGTGCTGAGAAATGCGACTGCCCAGGATTTGGAGGGCCTGGGTCTCAAGCGTGGCCACTACGTAGCGCTGAGAGTAGCAGTGGCGGCCCTGCAAAAGCGAAGCGGGGGAGGGCCACTATCCCAGCGGGTGACTGAGGAAAAAAGCGTGGAACCACTCCAGGGACTGTTAGGCGGCTTGTCACTGCAGCCAACAGGTGAGACCTCCTATCTTTCCATTCTGGATTTTGTGCCGGGGTCGATGGCGGCCGAGGAAGAGGTGACACTCGGGGGAGGTGTCATCCTAAAACTCAACCAGAGACCAAAACTTGACAAAGTCTCCCCCTGCCACTGGATTGTGGCAAACGCACGCATCATGGCGAAGTTGAGTGCTGAGAAGCCCGGGTTTGACTCGACCGCCTACCTCCGGTACACAGAGATGATAGGCGAGCTGGGGGCCAGATACTTGTGGCAGTCGGTGCTTCTGTACGACGACGAGTACAGAAGGCGCCAGTCGTCCAGCGGATTCAAGTGGGGAACCCCCAACCCCCACCTGTCCACGGTGATCCTGCGGGACCGGCTCCAGCATGGCGTCCAAGACAACAAGGGCGGCAAGGCTACGACGGCCAGCGGCGGTTCCCGGCGACCAGCGGGACCCAACGGGAAGGAAGTGTGCTTATTGTATACCAACAAAGGCGACTGTCCCTATGGGTCCCGCTGCAGATTCCTCCACGTCTGCGACACCTGCGGCATGGGCCACCCCGGCAAGGACCACAAAGTGACAGCTACCACCTCCCCAGCCTAGGACACAGCGCAACGAATTGCCGACAAAACGGTAGGCCCCACCTTCAACAGCCCGTTCCCTCAGCTAGATTCCAATAAGTGCGAATTTCTCGGAAATAGTGATTCCATTAATGCTAAATCTCAAATGTGGCACGAGGTGCTAGAAGGCGATCACGACAAAACCTTTTTATTAGATGGCATAAGAAACGGTTTCCGTGTAACAGAAGAGAGTAGGGCAGGCGTACTAGACGTAGAGCAAACAAACCATAGGTCATCGAACGAACACCATAAAGCTGTGGAAAAAGAGCTATTAGATCAGATAGAAAAAGGTTATTACATTGTAGCTAGTAGAAAACCAACTGTGGTAAGCGCTATCGCTGCGATTCCCAAGGATGATGGCAGCATCAGGTTGATCCATGACGCTAGCAAACCCACAGGTAGGGCAATGAACGACTATTCTATACCTGAGTCAGCTAAATTTCAAACCGTATCTGACGCGTGCGCCCTAGCGAAGACAGGGTATTGGTGTGCAAAAGTAGACTTGCAGTCCGCCTATCGGTCAGTATGCATCAGTCCGGACGATTATTGTATGACTGGGCTGAAATGGCATTTCACAGGTGAAAAGAAACCTACTTATCTCTTTGACAGTCGGCTGCCTTTTGGCAGCAACGTAGGGCCATCACACTTCCATCGCCTGTCGCAAGCTATTCGCAGATGCATGGCACGGAAAGGCATGCCAGGTGTGTTAGCGTATATTGATGATTTTCTTCTGGTAGCAGCTACCAGACAAGAGTGCAATGACATGTTACTGTCTTTAATTAGATTATTGAGGGAACTGGGTTTCAACATTAGCTGGAAGAAGGTGGTGGGGCCTACTCAACGTTTCTTTGCCTGTGCGTGTATAGTATGCTTGGTCGATGTATGTATTGTAAAGCGCTAAGAGTAGACATTTTTCTAGAATAGCGCTATAAAAGTTTGCATTATTATTATTATTATCACTACTCTCTCCACACCCACCCACCCTCTTGCACATCAGCGACACACCCCCATCGCCCAATCATTTCCATGATTCTCTCTGCCATATAGTTATCCTAAACACTAAGATTATGACACATTTGTTTTCCAATTAGGAACATAAAAAATTACTGTAAAAAAAATGTACAATCATGCACTCTCTGAGTCTGACAAGAGAGTGTGAGAAAAGTCAAGAAAGCAAGACATGTGTGACATAACTAAATCTTCTAATCTATTCCTGAGATTTACTCTTGACAGCTTAAAATGGAACCTCATGCACTTACTGTTCTGAATTGTAGAAATTTCTTGTAGTTATAGCAGCAAAGGCAGTTTTATTGGGTACCACCAGGTGTCACTCTGTCATCATCTGATCAAGCATTCAAGCAAATGGTTCAGCACTGAAACAGTAAATAGCAAGAGTGTACAGAAAAATACACAAACTTTCTCATTAATTTGTATCTTCAACTTCACATTATTCATAAATAATGATACCTTACTTTGACTAAGTTTGAGTAGGATTAACACCATGCAGAGCCAGAAGTTAACTTGAAATAAAATAACTATACGTTACTCAATACTGCACTCAATGAGTCAATTGTCAGCAAAGGTGATAATCAATGCAAGGTAAAACCAAAGGATGCAACTCAGTCAGCAATTGCAAAAACTACATAATTCTAATCAAGCTGTCAGTTTCATTAGCTATCAGAATTCAAAACATGTTCTTGTTTTTGTTGTTGCTGTTGTTCATGACTACATTAATGTATCTCAGCATTTCTAGTTTCTACACTATAGCCATTAAAAAAACCAAAAGAAGTGTCCCAATGTTTAATGAAGCGCTCTTGCAATTAAGTCACAATTGTTTGCAGTTGCTGAGAAAAGCTAATAGTAATAGTCCTTACAGTAAGTTGAGTAACAAATTATAAACAATTGCTGTTAACACTCATAGTACAAGAGAGCAAACCACTGCAAAACTATAGTCATTTATCAATGTTATGCTTGCCATCCACCCCCGACCCCAAACCTCTCCCATATTTTATGTACATCAGACTAGTATTCTTGTTAGTTCATTTCAGCTGTAACAGTGACAACACGTTTGCACACTACAGACCTGGAAGTGGAAATGTTAACACATGGAGTGCTAAATTTCAGGATACAATCTGTTTGTTTGTTTGCTTAACGCCCAGTCGACCACGAAGGGCCAATCAGGGCGGTGCTGCTTTGACATTTAACGTGCGCCACACACAAGACAGAAGTCGCAGCACAGGCTTCGTGTCTCACCCAGTCACATTATTCTGACACCGGACCAACCAGTCCTAGCACTAACCCCATAATGCCAGACGCCAGGCGGAGCAGCCACTAGATTGCCAATTTTAAAGTCTTAGGTATGACCCGGCCGGGGTTCGAACCCACGACCTCCCGATCACGGGGCGGGCGCCTTACCACAAGGCCAACCGTGCCGGTCATACAATCTGTTTCAAAGTACAAACACTGGCAATCGGAGAGAACAGTGTTACTGTAAGTCTTTACAGTAACATCAAACAGTATCCCCTCTTTTTGGTAGTACAGTGGAACAACACTTTTAATATCCCCTGATTAAAGACTCCCTCCCTTTTAAGACCCTGTTTTCTCAGATTTGTCTGTCCACAACCTCTCTATATTTACTCTCATCTCAAGACTTCTTCCTTTCAAGACCTGATTTTTTCAGATTTGTTTAGGTCCTAAAAGGAAGGGGGGGGGGGGGGGGGAGGGGGGGGGGGGTTCGATCGACTTTACTGGTACCGTGAAACCGAAAGTGACCAAGTCATCAAGGGCACGTATATTCCTGCTGCTCTGTTAGCACCGATCATATTTTAGAAACGTTGCACTCTGTCGTCAACACG
>NC_090257.1:43877701-43938600 GCF_037325665.1 Littorina saxatilis
TCTCTCTCTCTCTCTCTCTCTCTCTCTCTCTCTCTCTCTCTCTCTCTCTCTCTCACACACACACACACAGACACAAACACACGCACACTCACACAGGGAATTCTGCAAGCAAACCACGAAGATAATCTTATTGCTTTAGTGTCTGTTTAACAAGTTCATAACTTCAAAATATCTTTGACGACGCGGCCCTCTACCCGTTCTTACTCAAGAAATCAAAGAACACGTAAATCAACCTCTTCAGACATCACTTTTCGCCCAAGATGAAGCTTTTGTTTCTTCTTTTACCTCCCAGTCAAAAATGTATAGCGATTCTGTAACAACTCTAGAACCCGTTTTCTGTCCACTCCCCAAAACATTTCCGAGGATGGACATTTATATTTTTCCTTTTCCTTGTCTACTCTACTGATCGAAACTGGGAGGTGGGCGTTTACTAGGTACTGTACACTGTGCACAAAATTTGACCAAAAGCAGGGGGTGTGCGTTTACTCGATACTGGGTATATACAAGGTAGTTTACGGTACATTAAATCATAGTGTTCCGTCTGAGGAGGAATTCGTGAATACTCTTTCAGACATCAAACATCAGCTACTTGCACACAAAGAGAAGTTGTCAATATGCAGAACCAGTCAACTGTGGCTACAGAACCTTGACATGATGGTAGACATTCTCTGTCAGTCCATCAAAGATGAGAGAACAGGCAACTTTCGTCTGCATGTACGACGCCCTTTCAGTCCTTCAGGCCCTAGAGAACGACAAACACCCACAGCTGGCCAAAGCATTACAGATGGTCAGACAAACCAGAAGAGTTGTCCTCCAGTGGATACCAGCACACTGTGGGATACCAGGAAATGAAAGGGCAGATGAGCTGGCGAAAGAAGGAGCCGTGGAAGACCAACCTGAAAACAGTGTCAGCTTTAGTGAGCAGACAATCATCAAGGCATTGATGAGGCCAAGGACAAACAGAGATGACTACCACACAATGTCCAGAGAGCTGCAAGTCAACCTCGTCAGGCTGCGTACTGGCCACAACAGGCTCAATGCTCACATGAACCGAAAGTTCAAGCTGGCGCCATTACCAACCTGTGCCTGCGGTCAAGAAGACCAAACAGCGGAACACATCTTACAGCGATGTCCCTTACTAGATGAGTAACTAAAAGAAGTGTGGCCGTCACCAACTGGCAACTCCCTTGCAGACCAAACTATACGGCAGTCGACAGGAGTTGGAGAAAACGACAACATTTATCACCAGTGCTGGACTGATCGTGTAACCTCTGCGAACGCCAAGAAGAAGAAGAAGTCTTCATGTACAGAGTGTCCTGGAAATGTTGCCACACTTTGCTGCGTCTGGACACACCAACTACTTGAAATATGCTTGGCAGTATCTTCAGCACATGTCTGAGCTACAAAGAATACAACCTGCTGTATATCAGCAGCTCATGAAAGGCCACCACAACATCCGGCGCAGCGATCGATACTGGGCAGGACTGTCCTCAGACCTCGTTATTGAACAGCTTCTGATGCGCAGCTTAAAGACAAATTGAGGTTTGACGAGGGGAACAGGCATGGGTGAAAGTGAAAGACTGGTGTGAATACTTGGCATGCAGCGTGTGACAGGTGTGCCTTTCATTACAAGTGACCAGCATAAGGATTCAAGCAAGTCAAGACAGAAAAGGGAACACGCGGACATTAAGAAAATTCTGGAGTTTTTCCAGAGGAGGAATTCATTCAGCGGAGACGGAAAACTCTCTTCAGCGGAAAAGTCGCAAACGAATCTGTAAATGTGGACACAGTAAAACTACTGGGACAAATCGTCATTCAAGACATGGTTAGTAGGGTCTTCGCTTGCCGACCGTTCACACTCAAGAAGAGTGATCAGGCTGTCACCCTAGCCTTTGAGTCTGTGGTGTCCTCTCAAGGCGAGGCCATAAATGTTGACCCAACAATGTTCCAGCGACTAGTCAGGATCTTAGAGGCCACTCCAGAGCTGCTGCCATCAGCCTTTGAACATGAGCTCTCTAACATTCCAACATCTTTGTTTGAGCCCTTAGATCTGCCACGAGAAGCCAGAAAGCACATTCTGGCTGCCCACATTTGGTTTCTCGCCAAACATGAAGAGGAAAACGTCCACGACGTACACTACGTCATCAACGGCGGTTTTCTTTTGCACCGTTTGGCATGGGGAAGGTGGGTGACATACAACCAGCTGATCGCAAGCTACGTGGACTACGTTGGACGAAGATACCACAAAGCCAGAGTTGCTTTGACGTCGAAACGGTCTTGTCTGCACAGCCCTGTGACGACGAGGAGGACGACGTCGATCAGCTGTGGTGACGTTTTCTACTGAATTGCAAAAACAGGAATGGCTTAAACCCCTAACAATAACAGTGTAAAGACGAATCAACAAGTGACAATATTTTGCTATCTTATGATTGTATCGTCGTCATTTGAAATAAACAAACTGTCGGGTGTCATACCCTCCGTTTAGTAATTGATCGCCTCTTTCATATTTAGGGGGGTATGAAGCGACTTTGACTAAAACGATGTTTTCAAAACACTCATTTTCTTGAAGCTGCTCACTCTGCTTTGGGGAAACATATGTAAGTAAGAAAAAATGCCTTGTATTATTTTATATTTGCACACGGTGGCATAGCATGGGCGAATCGGATAATTTTCGTATAAAATGTGACTAGTCTTTTTGGTTTTGCACGGAAACAATCTGACTTTACAAGAGTTGCAGCTAACTATTTCCTACTTTGCCTTTTCCACTATCAAAAACGCCTTTAATGTGAAGCTTTATGAGACACCACGGCCTCAGTAACAGCCCACAATTCGTTTTCTGTAGTGCTTGACCATTTTGGAAATATCATGTACGCACATAATACTAAACATGCAAAAAAATACGATTTTCCCCCACAATATTTTTCTATATTTTGCATATGTGATTCTTGTATGTATATAGCACTCAAAAAACTTTAAATAGCTTGTAAAGGAATTATGTTGATGTTGAGGCAATATTTGTCAAAATATGACCGGAGTACAATCAGCAAGGTGTCTACATCGCCCTCCACACTGTCCTTGTTTGTGTGTGTGCAGGGCTGGACTAGGGGGGGGGGGGGGGTTACAGGGGTTGCGCAACCCCCCCCCCCCCCCCCGTGGCTTAAGCATGTACCTCTCAAACGCTTTTTTTGGGGGGGGGGGAGGGAGGGGGGGTGCAACTGGATCATTATGAAATCCGAGGAGAAATCGCACCTTTTTCGTTCAAGGAGAGGCTTCCTTTCCCTCCAGAAACATCAAAAAACGTTCAGCTTCAAGCATCGTCTTCACCCCCAGTTACCAGGCACACTGACACGCTTCAGAGACCAAGCTTTTTTTTTTTTTTTTCTTTTTTCTTTTTTTCTTTTTCTTCTTCTTGTTTCGGATTATGTTGGGCCAACATCATACTTCAATACGCAGCTTCAACAGGACTTGAACATTCCATCCTAGCACTCTCCCTTAAGTCTGTCGATCTTGTTTGAGATTAAGCTGGACTTACAGCATTCTTTGGATCATAGTAGTCTTTTTTTTTTTTTTTTTTTTTTTTTTATTAATCTTTTTTCTTTTCCAGACAATATAACATAAGACAGATCACAAACAGTCTATATAGGGTAACGAAAATAGCAAATATCCAGTTGAGGCCATCTCAACCATATCACTTACACACACACATATACACAGACAGTACAAAAAGGATAGAGAGAAAAGAGAGAGGAAGAAAGAAGAGTGACAGAAGAGAGTAAGGATCAGGGAAAGAAGAGGAAGAGGATAGCGAGCGGTGACCAGGCTAAAAAAAAAATAAAAAAATAAAAAAATTAAATCATTCAATCGCATGCCTGTACAGATTCCAGTTTCTGTTGAAAGAAGTTAACTCATTGTTAACCAATGCATTGTGCTTCTCTGCCAAAAATCTTTGTTTTAGAGTTAAAACAAGAACCTGAAAATGGGGGCCGGTCGCACGTATTTTAGATGTATAAATGTGGTATTTTGCGATTAGAAGGAACAAATCAAAGGTTTTGTCCGTCACACAGTTTGTTTGGTAGCCACAGATAATAAGTTGCTTATACAGTCTAACATTAGTACAATGTACAAAATTGTCTCGCATCCACTGAAGGAAATCATTCCAAAAGGCCTGTGTTTTTGTACAGTCCCAAAAAAGATGTTCTAGCGTTTCCTCCTGCTGTCCGCAGAAAGTACAAATAGGAGATTCAACAATTTTTCTCAGATGCAAAAAACGCTGGGTGGGTATAATTCTATATATCAGTCTATACTGAAACCATCTGAGACGTACGTCCTCAGTTGTTCTTTTAATTTTTAGAAAAACCTTATTGACATCTACATTACAGTTCAGTGCAGCTGTCCACTTTTCAATACATTTCAGAGGATCAGTATTCTTAATCAAATATCCATAGACATGTTTAGAACCACCACTGGCCAAGCACTGCCAGACACATGGGTCACTTACCACAAAGTTATCACAAAAGTCAATTTCTAGCTTACATTGATACTTCTTAACAGCCCGTACTATTCCTTGATATAACAAAAAATTAACAGTCACATTTGGGTATTTTCTGCTAAATTCATCATAGGTCAAAAATCCATCTTCCTTCAGCAAGTGACCAACAGAAACAATACCACAATGTGCCCAGCTTCTAAGAAACAACACCTTCTTGTCTCTGCATATATTGATATTATAAAAAAGACATTCAGATACAAAGTCATGAAAAGAAGATGGAATACATTTGTTACACACTTTTTTTATAATGTTTAAAAACATCAACCCAAAAAGGATTAACAATTCTTTGCATCAGTACATTTGCAAACTCGCCCCCACGTTGTTTCACAACTCGGACAGCAGGACATAGTGCATAGAGAATTTGTGTAATTTTTCCATCATCATGTAAAACTTTCATTAGCCAGTTTATCTTCAATGACGATAGAAAAACTCTCACGTTAACCATTTTAAGTCCCCCCTCTTCATATGCCTGATACATGGAGGTTCTTTTAATTTTGTCAATTTTTCCGTCCCAAACAAAATTAAACAGTAGTTTCTGTAGATTAGCTAGAAAATCCTCATCTGGGTCCAGCAAATTCATAAATAGGTAGGTAAGTTTGGACAATGCCAAAGTCTTAATGACTGTTATTTTTCCGAAAGGGGTTAAATTCCTTCTGGACCACGAGTTGAAAATTCTCTTAATCTCCACAAACTTGTTTTCATAGTTTATTGGAACAATTTCCTCGATGTTTGTCGAAAACCAGATACCCAAAACCCTGAAAACAGTGGGATTCCAAACAAAGTTGTGTTCTGGCATAAACTTAACGTTAGAATTTTTAGAGGCTCCTATCCACACTGCTGACGACTTATCATAGTTAATAACTAGACCTGACAAAGAAGCAAATGTCTGTAGTGTTTCTACACATGCACAAAAAGAATCTTTGGTACCATCAAGAAAAAAAGTAGTGTCATCCGCATATTGTGACAATAAAATTTCGACATCAAAAAAGTTCAGTCCCTTTATTTTTGGATTCTGACGCATCATTATTGCCATAATTTCGGCACATGGCTGACTATCTTGAAGTCATCACGAAATGTGTCACAACTGTCATGGTTTGCTCCCTAGGAGTACGTACATACAAAATAACAAGTCGCGTAAGGCGAAATTACAACATTTAGTCAAGTCAAGTCAAGTATTTTATTGTTTTGTGCCCAGAGGGCTTTGAAACAAAGATATAACTTTAACAAAAAAAGGTAACAAATCAGACAGTTAATATATATATATACAAATTGAGCGGACAAATACAACAATACTATACAACCAAAATAAAAAAAACGCTCGCGCTGGACCCGAGTACTCTTCAGACTGGCTCGCTCCCCCAGTATGAACGTTTTTGTCTTGTGCACGTTTAAGACCAAGTGATTGATCTGTGTGAATTACAGGCATTCCCTTTGCTATATAAATACATTGCATGCGAGCCGAGGATGTGTGTGGTGACTGGCCTTGCTCTTTTATTTGATCACAGTGAAAATGCACACACACATTCACACACACACACTCTCTCTCCCTCACTCCCTCTCTCTCTTCCTCTCTCTCTCTCTCTCTTTCTTACACACACACACACACAAACACAAACACATGAGTACAGACTCATGCACGCGCACACACACACACACACAAAAACACTCACACACACACACACACACACACAAACACACACACACACACACACACACACACACACACACACACACACACAAACAGTAACACTAACACATGTGCACAAAATGAACACACACACACACACCGCGCGGGAGAAAAAGACGTCAAAGACTTTTGACCGTGACGTAATCTTTTTATGACGCTATATAGTTCGGCTGTTCTATCAGACTGCCTGGCTGGCTGTGGCTCCGCGAATTCCTCCCACCGCCAAGTCGGTTTTTTGTGGTTTATTTCGCATTTAGGTCCCAGGTAACATTATGAAGTTTTAATACGATCAATCGGACCTATTGTCAAGTTAGTGTATCAACTTTTGAACGAACTGCGCCCAGTAGTTTCCCAGCAATAAGCTGTTAAGTGGAGAAAGACACACAGACAGACACACAATTAAAGTCTGCTGAGCCCTAGTACTAGCGTACTCGGGGATAAATTGGCAATATACACTTCCATACATACAAACAAAAATAAAAGAAAAATAGGTTAACAAAATCAGATAAGAGATCAGACAGATAATATGTATATACATTAAGCGGACAACGATAATATAGAGCCGAAATAAATTGGCAATACCATTATGCCATGCATCTTTTGTAAAAACACAAAACAAAACAAAAACATGTATTAGTTTATATTACATACATATATATACATACCAATAAAGAAACTAGATATAACGCTAACATACTAAAATCATAACGTGGGCTACAAATCTTGCTAGCTTCATTAGTTGGCTCACGTAAGTGTAGCCTATGCGATCGTAACTTTGTCTGTCTGTGCGTGCGTATGTGCGTGCGTGCGTGCGTACGTGTGTATGTCTGTGGTAGAAACTCTAACATTTGAAGACGTCACATTACATTGACGTCACATTATGACGTAAGAGGGTTAGACGTCACGCGAAGGAAGTACTGAAAGTCTCGGTCATTATTATTTTGAGCGGGCTGAGACTAGTGTACATGCAGATAGACAGATCTAGATCTAGTGTCTCGCTTTCTTGCACAGTTTCACCTATGCTCTTTCTGTGTGTGTGTGTGTGTGTGTGTGTGTGTGTGTGTGTGTGTGTGTGTATGTGTGTGTGTGTGTGTGTGTGTGTGTGTGTGTGTGTGTGTGTGTGTGTGTGACGGAGTGATTGAGTTTGTGTTACTGTTTGTCGATTTCTTACGTGAGCCTTGATGGCTTCGCCTCTTGTTTTATCTTAGATTTACAATTCATTAACTGTTCATATTTTAAACAATTTGGGTGAGATCGGTAATAAGGACTAATTAATTTTCTTCTTTCAGACACTATACTTTCGTCGCTACAAATGAACAAATAGTGAAACTCATCACCTAATTCATTTTTATCGCACATATCACACAATCTTTCATTTCTAGGAGCATCAAGCTGTCGAACTAACAGAATGAAACTGAACTCACTGCATTTTTCAGCAAGACCGTATACTCGTAGCATCGTCAGTCCACCGCTCGATGCAAAGGCAGTGAAATTGACAAGAAGAGCGGGATGGTAGTTGCGCTGAGAGAATAGCACGCTTTTCTTTATCTCTATTCTTTTTAACTTTCTGAGCGTGTTTTTAATCCAAACATATCACATCTATATGTTTTTGGAATCAGGAACCCACAAGGAATAAGATGAAATTGTTTTTAAATCGATTTCGGAAATTTTATTTTAATAATAATTTTTATATTTTTAATTTTCAGAGCTTGTTTTTAATCCGAATATAACATATTTATATGTTTTTGGAATCAGAAAATGATGAAGAATAAGATGAACGTAAATTTGGATCGTTTTAAAAACAAATTAATTTTTTTACAATTTTCAGATTTTTAATGACCAAAGTCATTAATTAATTTTTAAGCCACCAAGCTGAAATGCAATACCGAAGTCCGGCCTTCGTCGAAGATTGCTTGGCCAAAATTTCAATCAATTTGATTGAAAAATGAGGGTGTGACAGTGCCGCCTCAAGTTTTACAAAAAAAGCCGGATATGACGTCACCAAAGGTATTTATCGAAAAAACCCAAACATTTTCGGGGATATCATTCCCAGGAACTCTCATGTAAAATGTCATAAAGATCGGTCCAGTAGTTTAGTCTGAATCGCTCTACACACACACACGCACAGACAGACAGACAAACAGACACACACACACACACACACACACACACACACACACACACACACACACACACACACGCACACACACACACACACACACACACACACACACACACACATACACCACGGCCCTCGTCTCGATTCCCCTTCTACGTTAAAACATTTAGTCAAAACTTGACTAAATGTAACAAGTCGCGTAAGGCGAAAATACAATATTTAGTCAAGTAGCTGTCGAACTCACAGAATGAAACTGAACGCAATGCCATTTTTCAGCAAGACCGTATACTCGTAGCATCGTCAGTCCACCGCTCATGGCAAAGGCAGTGAAATTGACAAGAAGAGCGGGGTAGTAGTTGCGCTAAGAAGGATAGCACGCTTTTCTGTCCCTCTCTTTGTTTTAACTTTCTGAGCGTGTTTTTAATTTTAAGGAATAAGATGAAAGTGTTTTTAAATTGATTTTGACAATTTAATTTTGATAATAATTTTTATATATTTAATTTTTAGAGCTTGTTTTTAATCCGAATATAACATATTTATATGTTTTTGGAATCAGCAAATGATGGAGAATAAGATAAACGTAAATTTGGATCGTTTTATAATTTTTTTTTTTTTTTACAATTTTCAGATTTTTAATGACCAAAGTCATTAATTAATTTTTAAGCCACCAAGCTGAAATGCAATACCGAAGTCCGGGCTTCGTCGAAGATTACTTGACCAAAATTTCAACCAATTTGGTTGAAAAATGAGGGCGTGACAGTGCCGCCTCAACTTTCACGAAAAGCCGGATATGACGTCATCAAAGACATTTATCGAAAAAATGAAAAACATAATCCGGGGATGTCATTCCCAGTAACTCTCGTGTCAAATTTCATAAAGATCGGTCCAGTAGTTTGGTCTGAATCGCTCTACACACACACACGCACAGACAGACAGACAGACACACACACACACACACACACACACATACACACACACACACACACACACACACACACACACACACACACACCACGACCCTCGTCTCGATTCCCCCTCTACGTTAAAACATTTAGTCAAAACTTGACTAAATGTAAAAACGAAAGACGAATTCAGCACGTGCAAACGTGCACTAAGACTGACATGCATGTGTGTTGAGTCAGTTGATGACAGCAGTATCAATATGCTGCCACTATCACTGACAACTCTCAACTCCATGACTATCTTAAACGGAGATTTGCACTGCTGATTGCACAATCACTCCAAACTGACCTGGCACACACACCCAGCACATCTATACCGGCACATCATGAAAATAGACACAAGCTTTTATTTTATCAGGAGTCTGACACTTCATGCACGCCTCCGCTTTCCACCAAAAATAAAAATGAGTAGGACAAGGCTGATATCGTGATAATATGACATACGTCACTGCAGCTGTGTCGACCTTTTCGTGGCCTTACAGGACCCTGGCGGAGCTGACCTGCTTCCCGACTGACACCGTTCCGCTAGAACGCAAGGAGCGTCCCCGGAGACCTGTGCTACAACATGGGGTAAGCAACGGCACTGATATTGGCCAAGGCCTGTTTGTGTTGAACAGGGGTGAGTCCTTTGAGCAGAACATGCTTGTGACAGCTATACGAATAGTACAGGTGCTTGTTGTAACAGCCACCAGACGGTGCTGGTCCCATACCTTACAGCGTGGTTGCACGTGCTGACATTGATGTATGACGTCACAGTACTGACCTCCTTAACAGAGTTGTCTTTCCTAATTACCGACGATAGTAGTGACATAACACTTGTTGCAACAAACATCAAATGGAAGAAAAAAAGTTCTCGTGTTCTATAATGCGTGCTACGCCGCAGAATCCGCCAAGTATAATCTAGTTTATTGAGTGTGGCTGGATCACCGTGACCTAGATATGAAGGGAAGCAGCTGACTGCTCATGTGACCTACATGCGGCCTTGACAAAGGAATCAGGCGAAGGTGGAGTAAAAATAGCCTGACCTTCCCTTTTTCTCTTCACGCAGCGATGCATGACAAAACACGCTCGTGGTAAGCCAACATGAACAAAACAACTACAAATGACGACCGCTTGTAGGCTGTGCCGCACAGTTACGTACCTCGTAAAGGCGCGGCAATTAGCCTAGTTTGCTAGTTTGCCAGGAAGGGGGTCAGTGCGGTGGATCGGGACCAAGGGTCGATGGATTGGATCCATTCATTAACCATGCACCGACCTCGGACCCCCACATGTGGCCATCATGGCAGCGTGCCCCCTGTTCAGTTGTTGTACCGTACCGGAGACACAAAGCGTGTGGCATGCTTTAAAAATAATAGTTTTTACACGATGCGATTTGATGGATTCCCAGGGTTAGTAACCCGAATTTCCCAGAGGAAACTCCACAAGTATTCATAATTTGCCTTTGAGAGAACCAGGGATTTACATTTGGGATCTGTTGGATATTTACGTCTATGGCAGAACCATGCCGAAACTAACGAGAGTATATAGGCATAATTAAGAAGAGTGTTATGATTGGGGGTACGGACTGAGGGGGGTGGAGGGTGGATGATATACTGTGCAGCCACCGGAAGTGAGGAGTGGTGGAAGAGTTAACCCAAATGACATCAACTGGCAGCGGTGTGGAGAGAACCACCTGTGTCACGATTTCATCTTTCGCCTGTGTACATATTTCCCCCTCGACATATACTCAAGACTGAAATGTTGTTTCCTGGTAAAATTAAGAAGTGAAATTATTTATGGACGAAAAGCATGTCAGTTTCTTGCATGTGAAGAAAAT
This sequence comes from Littorina saxatilis, assembly GCF_037325665.1. Lineage (NCBI taxonomy): Eukaryota > Metazoa > Mollusca > Gastropoda > Littorinimorpha > Littorinidae > Littorina > Littorina saxatilis. Next base: position 43,888,835 of record NC_090257.1, read on the forward strand.
TGGTGGTACAATTTTTATAGATTTCACCCCCAAAATCGAATTCTTCGAAAACGTGTATTGAGTGGTTATACGTCTGTCCCTTGAGTAAGAAGGGAAACATTTTAGAATGAATCAAATTTCTAAGTTAAATAAAAAAAATTGGTTGGACAAATTTGGCCCCATGAATGTAAGGTACACAAGGTCGCAAATCAGTAGTATCGAAGGGTGTTTTTTTTGTTCAGTGTGGAGTTTATACTAGATCAACGAGGCCGAGAAGCGAAATATCAACACGGCGAAAGATGAAAACGTCACACCGGCACAGACCTGTCAAATAAAAATGATGAGTCAGTCCTTAACACACACACACACACACACACGCGGCACGCACACACACGCATACACACACACACACACACACACACACACACACACACACAAACACACACACACAAACACACTCTCACACACTGCCTTACACACACACACACACATACACACACCACACACAGGGATCGACCCACCGAGAAAAGAATCTTTCTCAATTATTTCTAACGAAACTTGACACCACTGGGGCCCTGCCAGCGCTATTCTGGAATCAGATCACAACACACACCGCCCACGACAGCAGTAATCCCTGCGGTCCCCCATCCCCCCCCCCCCCCCCCCCGCTTCATCCCTCAAACACCCACGACAATTTTCACTCTCTCTCCTTCTGTCGGTAGTAAGGCATACCACAGCCTTCATTTAAAAAAAAGTTTGTTTTTGTTTTGTTTTACGCGACCATGTTTTCATTTCAGTGAAGAGACAGCGATTGAATGAGGATTTCTTTTTGTGCTGATTCAGCAGTATAGAAACTTGATACGTTCAGAAGCGGCGTTCAATACAGCGAAACACATGTGCGTAAAGCAGTGATCGATTTAACATCAACCACTGCGGAAGACTCACCCACATATGTTACAAGCAACGAAGTGACATGTTCTTATACCGAGTTACACATACTTATTGCTGTGACTGAGCTTGAGCGCCAAGTTAGACTTAAAGGCACAGTAAGCCTCCCGTAAACCATCACAGAGCTCCCCGAGCGTCTACATATAGTACAAGCATACTTCCATTTGAACGCTCACCGAACGGGAACATCCTGGCTGCTTTCTGTCGAGCGTGAGAAATTTTCAAAGAATTTATTTTCGTGGACTTGGTCCTCAACAACAATGGCGCCTCGTTTTGGTGCTGGACGGCTGTTATGAACACCGGAATTCACGTCCGGACAGTAAGCCTCCCGTAAACCATCACAGATACTGTCAGGCTTTTGCACACAGTACAAACACCCTTCCATTTGAACGCTCACCAAACGGGAACATCCTAGGTGCCCTACGTAAAGAGCGAGCAATTTTTAAAGAATTAATTTTGCAGATTGTCTCGAACACTTTTTGGACCCATCCTGAACTCAGGTCAAACATGAGTTACTTCCCTTCGGGTCTCATTCTATCGATGTAAACTGGCGATAGCCGTGAATCGATGATTATCAAAATGTTTTTGGACCGTGGTGCGTTTTTGCGCTAGACCTAACTTTTAAAATCTAAATAATAAATTGACAGCTTGTTACACAAACATTCTTTAATCATAAAAGAATTCTTTTTTCATCAAGACAAGATCAGTACAATTCGAAGTTGTGAAAGTTTGAAAAAAGAAAAGCCCGGAAGCAGGGTCACGCAAGGGTCGTAGCAGACGACGGTTTATCAGTGCATATCGCCGTTCCTCTCAACAGTCAAAAGCCATCGCTAGAGTTCTTGTGAACCACAGCCGTTTGTTTCGTGCATAAAAACGTGCTATTGTAAATAAGCTCACATCGAGTCGCATTCAAATGACTAACTGACGACTACATTGTGAAAAGGGGAAACTGGATCACACGGGTTCACGATGGCTCAGGGGAAATATAAACCACGCAAAAATAAATTCTTTGAAAATTGTTCGCTCTTTACGGAGGGCACCTAGGATGTTCTCAATCGGTTAGTGTTTAAATGAAAGGGTGTTTGTACTGTGTGTAAAAGCCTGACCGGCGTATCTGTGATGGTTTACGGGAGGCTTACTGTGCCTTTAATTCTCGTCACACAATGAGTTTGACGCAAGTTTCGCAGTCACCGATATCCGTGGGAGTGTTACGTCCTGTGTGTGACAGGCAGGATAGCTCTACGACACGTGCAACGCAGGCAGCCCAGTGTCTACCAGTGTTGCTGACAGCGTGCTAATGACTTCTGGAGTTTCTAAAGAAGAGAGATGTGTGCCAGACGGCTATCCCGTGACTGGAATCAGAGGACATGACACGACAGGAATTTAATGAAACCACTGTCCAAGAACTTATACGAGGGTCAACTGGAAAAGTACCGAGCCCGACTAGGAAGGAGTTGACTCACGAGACTAGAACAAGTTTACATTTCAACAGTGTCCCTCCGAACCCTCACACACTTGTGTCACCGTGCCTCAGAGCCTTGATGTCACTGTGCCTCAGAGCCTTGATGTCACCGTGCCTCAGAGCCTTGATGTCACTGTACCTCAGAGCCTTGATGTCACTGTACCTCAGAGCCTTGATGTCACTGTACCTCAGAGCCTTGATGTCACTGTGCCTCAGAGCCTTGATGTCACTGTACCTCAGAGCCTTGATGTCACTGTACCTCAGAGCCTTGATGTCACTGTACCTCAGAGCCTTGATGTCACTGTGCCTCAGAGCCTTGATGTCACTGTACCTCAGAGCCTTGATGTCACTGTGCCTCAGAGCCTTGATGTCACTGTGCCTCAGAGCCTTGATGTCGTTGCTGCAGAAGCTTTTGTATTGCACCCGTAGGAAGTTCTCAAAGGCAGTCATGACGTCATTGTCCGTTTCGTAGTGTTCACCCCCTGAGGTACTTCTTCATAGTTGTAAACCTATCATAGTTTGAGAATGCCAACTTTGGTGGATAGAGCGGATGGTTAACGATCTCCAAGCCGCATTCATGATTTGTTGCCATGGAAACCAAGGGCTTTTGGGCAGAGGCGTTGTCTTAACGGAACAACACCCCTTCGCGGAGCGTTCCACGGTGTTTAGCCTTGGTATGCTCCCTTAGTTGTCTCTAAAGTATGAAATTGAAATGACTGGTTACCGTCTCATCTTTTGGAACTTACTCCAACAGGAAAATAACCCTCTGCGCACCAGGGATGAAGGTAGTGAGGGTGTGTGTAGGGTACGGTAGGGCGGTGTGATTTCACTTGGGAGACCAGGGATGAAGGTAGTGAGGGTGTTTGTATGGTAGGGTAGGGCGGTGTGATTACACTTGGGAGACCAGGGATGAAGGTAGTGAGGGTGTGTGTAGGGTAGGGTAGGGCGGTGTGATTACACTTGGGAGACCAGGGATGAAGGTAGTGAGGGTGTGTGTAGGGTAGGGTAAGGCGGTGTGATTACACTTGGGAGACCAGGGATGAAGGTAGTGAGGGTGTGTGTAGGGTAGGGCGGTGTGATTACACTTGGGAGACCAGGGATGAAGGTAGTGAGGGTGTGTGTAGGGTAGGGCGGTGTGATTACACTAGGGAGACCAGGGATGAAGGTAGTGAGGGTGTGTGTAGGGTAGGGTAGGGCGGTGTGATTACACTTGGGAGACCAGGGATGAAGGTAGTGAGGGTGTGTGTAGGGTAGGGTAGGGCGGTGTGATTACACTAGGGAGACCAGGGATAAAGGTAGTGAGGTGTGTGTAGGATAGGGTAGGGCGGTGTGATTACACTTGGGAGACCAGGGATGAAGGTAGTGAGGGTGTGTGTAGGGTAGGGCGGTGTGATTACACTAGGGAGACCAGGGATGAAGGTAGTGAGGGTGTGTGTAGGGTAGGGTAGGGCGGTGTGATTACACTTGGGAGACCAGGGATGAAGGTAGTGAGGGTGTGTGTAGGGTAGGGTAGGGCGGTGTGATTACACTTGGGAGACCAGGGATGAAGGTAGTGAGGGTGTGTGTAGGGTAGGGTAGGGCGGTGTGATTACACTTGGGAGACCAGGGATGAAGGTAGTGAGGGTGTTTGTAGGGTAGGGTAGGGCGGTGTGATTACACTTGGGAGACCAGGGATGAAGGTAGTGAGGGTGTGTGTAGGGTAGGGTAGGGCGGTGTGATTACACTTGGGAGACCAGGGGTGAAGGTAGTGACGGTGTGTGTTAGGGCGGTGTGATTACACTTGGGAGACCAGGGATAAAGGTAGTGAGGGTGTGTGTAGGGTAGGGTAGGGCGGTGTGATTACACATGGGAGACCAGGGATGAAGGTAGTGAGGGTGTGTGTAGGGTAGGGTAGGGCGGTGTGATTACACTTGGGAGACCAGGGGTGAAGGTAGTGAGGGTGTTTGTAGGGTAGGGTAGGGCGGTGTGATTACACTTGGGAGACCAGGGATGAAGGTAGTGAGGGTGTTTGTAGGGTAGGGTAGGGCGGTGTGATTACACTTGGGAGACCAGGGATGAAGGTAGTGAGGGTGTTTGTAGGGTAGGGTAGGGCGGTGTGATTACACTTGGGAGACCAGGGGTGAAGGTAGTGACGGTGTGTGTTAGGGCGGTGTGATTACACTTGGGAGACCAGGGATAAAGGTAGTGAGGGTGTGTGTAGGGTAGGGTAGGGCGGTGTGATTACACATGGGAGACCAGGGATGAAGGTAGTGAGGGTGTGTGTAGGGTAGGGTAGGGCGGTGTGATTACACTTGGGAGACCAGGGATGAAGGTAGTGAGGTGTGTGTAGGGTAGGGTAGGGCGGTGTGATTACACTTGGGAGACCAGGGATGAAGGTAGTGAGGGTGTGTGTAGGGTAGGGTAGGGCGGTGTGATTACACTAGGGAGACCAGGGATGAAGGTAGTGAGGGTGTTTGTAGGGTAGGGTAGGGCGGTGTGATTACACTTGGGAGACCAGGGATGAAGGTAGTGAGGGTGTTTGTAGGGTAGGGTAGGGCGGTGTGATTACACTTGGGAGACCAGGGATGAAGGTAGTGAGGGTGTGTGTAGGGTACGGTAGGGCGGTGTGATTACACTTGGGAGACCAGGGGTGAAGGTAGTGAGGGTGTGTGTAGGGTAGGGTAGGGCGGTGTGATTACACTTGGGAGACCAGGGATGAAGGTAGTGAGGGTGTGTGTAGGGTACGGTAGGGCGGTGTGATTACACTTGGGAGACCAGGGGTGAAGGTAGTGAGGGTGTTTGTAGGGTAGGGTAGGGCGGTGTGATTACACTTGGGAGACCAGGGATGAAGGTAGTGAGGGTGTTTGTAGGGTAGGGTAGGGCGGTGTGATTACACTTGGGAGACCAGGGATGAAGGTAGTGAGGGTGTTTGTAGGGTAGGGTAGGGCGGTGTGATTACACTTGGGAGACCAGGGGTGAAGGTAGTGACGGTGTGTGTTAGGGCGGTGTGATTACACTTGGGAGACCAGGGATAAAGGTAGTGAGGGTGTGTGTAGGGTAGGGTAGGGCGGTGTGATTACACTTGGGAGACCAGGGATGAAGGTAGTGAGGGTGTGTGTAGGGTAGGGTAGGGCGGTGTGATTACACTTGGGAGACCAGGGATGAAGGTAGTGAGGTGTGTGTAGGGTAGGGTAGGGCGGTGTGATTACACTTGGGAGACCAGGGATGAAGGTAGTGAGGGTGTGTGTAGGGTAGGGTAGGGCGGTGTGATTACACTAGGGAGACCAGGGATGAAGGTAGTGAGGGTGTTTGTAGGGTAGGGTAGGGCGGTGTGATTACACTTGGGAGACCAGGGATGAAGGTAGTGAGGGTGTTTGTAGGGTAGGGTAGGGCGGTGTGATTACACTTGGGAGACCAGGGATGAAGGTAGTGAGGGTGTGTGTAGGGTAGGGTAGGGCGGTGTGATTACACTTGGGAGACCAGGGGTGAAGGTAGTGAGGGTGTGTGTAGGGTAGGGTAGGGCGGTGTGATTACACTTGGGAGACCAGGGATGAAGGTAGTGAGGGTGTGTGTAGGGTAGGGTAGGGCGGTGTGATTACACTTGGGAGACCAGGGATGAAGGTAGTGAGGGTGTGTGTAGGGTAGGGTAGGGCGGTGTGATTACACTTGGGAGACCAGGGATGAAGGTAGTGAGGGTGTGTGTAGGGTAGGGCGGTGTGATTACACTTGGGAGACCAGGGGTGAAGGTAGTGAGGGTGTTTGTAGGGTAGGGTAGGGCGGTGTGATTACACTTGGGAGACCAGGGATGAAGGTAGTGAGGGTGTGTGTAGGGTAGGGTAGGGCGGTGTGATTACACTTGGGAGACCAGGGATGAAGGTAGTGAGGGTGTGTGTAGGGTAGGGTAGGGCGGTGTGATTACACTTGGGAGACCAGGGATGAAGGTAGTGAGGGTGTGTGTAGGGTAGGGTAGGGCGGTGTGATTACACTTGGGAGACCAGGGATGAAGGTAGTGAGGGTGTGTGTAGGGTAGGGTAGGGCGGTGTGATTACACTTGGGAGACCAGGGATGAAGGTAGTGAGGGTGTTTGTAGGGTAGGGTAGGGCGGTGTGATTACACTTGGGAGACCAGGGATGAAGGTAGTGAGGGTGTTTGTAGGGTAGGGTAGGGCGGTGTGATTACACTTGGGAGACCAGGGATGAAGGTAGTGAGGGTGTGTGTAGGGTAGGGTAGGGCGGTGTGATTACACTTGGGAGACCAGGGATGAAGGTAGTGAGGTGTGTGTAGGGTAGGGTAGGGCGGTGTGATTACACTTGGGAGACCAGGGATGAAGGTAGTGAGGGTGTGTGTAGGGTAGGGTAGGGCGGTGTGATTACACTAGGGAGACCAGGGATGAAGGTAGTGAGGGTGTTTGTAGGGTAGGGTAGGGCGGTGTGAATACACTTGGGAGACCAGGGATGAAGGTAGTGAGGGTGTTTGTAGGGTAGGGTAGGGCGGTGTGATTACACTAGGGAGACCAGGGATGAAGGTAGTGAGGGTGTGTGTAGGGTAGGGTAGGGCGGTGTGATTACACTAGGGAGACCAGGGATGAAGGTAGTGAGGGTGTGTGTAGGGTAGGGTAGGGCGGTGTGATTACACTAGGGAGACCAGGGATGAAGGTAGTGAGGGTGTGTGTAGGGTAGGGTAGGGCGGTGTGATTACACTTGGGAGACCAGGGATGAAGGTAGTGAGGGTGTTTGTAGGGTAGGGTAGGGCGGTGTGAATACACTTGGGAGACCAGGGGTGAAGGTAGTGAGGGTGTGTGTAGGGTAGGGTAGGGCGGTGTGATTACACTTGGGAGACCAGGGATGAAGGTAGTGAGGGTGTGTGTAGGGTAGGGTAGGGCGGTGTGATTACACTTGGGAGACCAGGGATGAAGGTAGTGAGGGTGTGTGTAGGGTAGGGTAGGGCGGTGTGATTACACTTGGGAGACCAGGGATGAAGGTAGTGAGGGTGTTTGTAGGGTAGGGTAGGGCGGTGTGATTACACTTGGGAGACCAGGGATGAAGGTAGTGAGGGTGTGTGTAGGGTAGGGTAGGGCGGTGTGATTACACTTGGGAGACCAGGGATGAAGGTAGTGAGGGTGTTTGTAGGGTAGGGTAGGGCGGTGTGATTACACATGGGAGACCAGGGATGAAGGTAGTGAGGGTGTGTGTAGGGTAGGGTAGGGCGGTGTGATTACACTTGGGAGACCAGGGATGAAGGTAGTGAGGGTGTGTGTAGGGTAGGGTAGGGCGGTGTGATTACACTTGGGAGACCAGGGATGAAGGTAGTGAGGGTGTGTGTAGGGTAGGGTAGGGCGGTGTGATTACACTTGGGAGACCAGGGGTGAAGGTAGTGAGGGTGTGTGTGAATGGACAGTTTGGTACACATTAGTGTATGTGTGTGTGTGTGTGTGTGTTTGCGTGTGTTTGTGTGTGTATGTGTGTGTGTGTGTGTGTGTGTGTACGTGCGTGTGTCGGTGTGGGTATGTGTGTGTGTGTGTGTGTACGTGTGTCTGTCTGTGTGTGTGTCTGTCTGTCTGTCTGTGTTTAGAGGAAGAAGTAGGCTATACTCAGACCTGTGGGAGACAAAATGATGGATGTGTTTTGGCAGCGAGTCAGAAGCAAGGCAGCGAGGGACGGGTTGAAGGCGCCATCCTACCATCTCCTATCTCATCAGTCAGCCCGGAGTTTCTGCGTGCATCTTCCAGTCGCTGGCACTCTTCCCTTCCTCGGGAGTCGTAGAGGGAACGTCACTGGGGTCTGAAGGAGATAGACCCGCGGCGGTTGTCGAAGGTAAATCATTGACTTTGGCTCCGTCATGTTCAAGTCAAGGGATGAGAAATATGAGTGGGGACAATGAACCCAAAGCTTCATAAGGAAAAAAGTAAAGGGGGGGGGGGGGAGGGAGATAAGATAAGATAAGATAAGATAAGAAAACTGTAATATCCATTTTCATTTTACACAAACATGGACATTTGTCTTTTTAAGAGGTTGGGGGGGAGGGCGGGGAGGATGAAGAGTAAGTGTTTGTCCAGCGTGACGCAGCAACTATCCATGTGACGTGGGACCATCGCCCATCCTCACACCACCAGCCATGTTGTACCAGCTGAACCTTGCTTACTCGCGGCAATCCTGCACGGCCTCGCAGCACTCATAACAATGACATAGCGGATGTAATGACTTGTATTCCTTGCCGTCCTGGAGATGATGTTGTTGCCAGGCCTGTGTAGCATTCTATAGAGCGATGACCTTGCTGCTGTCACAAGCTCTGCTTTATGTTTATGTTTACTCTTGTCTGCTCTCCTGTGGGTTGGGTCGGTTCTTGTCTGCTCTCCTGTGGGTTGGGTCGGTTCTTGTTTGCTCTCCTGTGGGTTGGGTCGGTTCCTGTCTGCTCAGTCTCCTGTGGGTTGGGTCGGTTCTTGTTTGCTCTCCTGTGGGTTGGGTCGGTTCTTGTCTGCTCTCCTGTGGGTTGGGTCGGTTCTTGTCTGCTCTCCTGTGGGTTGGGTCGGTTCTTGTCTGCTCTCCTGTGGGTTGGGTCGGGTCTTGTCTGCTCTCCTGTGGGTTGGGTCGGGTCTTGTCTGCTCTCCTGTGGGTTGGGTCGGGTCTTGTCTGCTCTCCTGTGGGTTGGGTCGGTTCCTGTCTGCTCTCCTGTGGGTTGGGTCGGTTCCTGTCTGCTCTCCTGTGGGTTGGGTCGGTTCCTGTCTGCTCAGTCTCCTGTGGGTTGGGTCGGTTCTTGTCTGCTCTCCTGTGGGTTGGGTCGGTTCTTGTCTGCTCAGTCTCTTGTGGGTTGGGTCGGTTCCTGTCTGCTCTCCTGTGGGTTGGGTCGGTTCCTGTCTGCTCTGTGGGTTGGGTCGGTTCCTGTCTGCTCTGTGGGTTGGGTCGGTTCTTGTCTGCTCTCCTGTGGGTTGGGTCGGTTCTTGTCTGCTCAGTCTCCTGTGGGTTGGGTCGGTTCTTGTCTGCTCTCGTGTGGGTTGGGTCGGTTCCTGTCTGCTCTGTGGGTTGGGTCGGTTCTTGTCTGCTCTCCTGTGGGTTGGGTCGGTTCCTGTCTGCTCAGTCTCTTGTGGGTTGGGTCGGTTCCTGTCTGCTCTCGTGTGGGTTGGGTCGGTTCCTGTCTGCTCTCGTGTGGGTTGGGTCGGTTCTTGTCTGCTCTCCTGTGGGTTGGGTCGGTTCCTGTCTGCTCAGTCTCCTGTGGGTTGGGTCGGTTCTTGTCTGCTCTCCTGTGGGTTGGGTCGGTTCTTGTCTGCTCTCCTGTGGGTTGGGTCGGTTCTTGTCTGCTCTCCTGTGGGTTGGGTCGGTTCTTGTCTGCTCTCCTGTGGGTTGGGTCGGTTCTTGTCTGCTGTTCTGTGGGTTGGGTCGGTTCTTGTCTGCTCTCCTGTGGGTTGGGTCGGTTCTTGTTTGCTCTCCTGTGGGTTGGGTCGGTTCCTGGGCTGCTCCTCAGTGTGGGTTGGGTCGGTTCTTGTCTGCTCTCCTGTGGGTTGGGTCAGTTCTTGTCTGCTCTTCTGTGGGTTGGGTCGGTTCTTGTCTGCTCTCCTGTGGGTTGGGTCGGTTCCTGTCTGCTCAGTCTCCTGTGGGTTGGGTCGGTTCTTGTCTGCTCTCCTGTGGGTTGGGTCGGTTCTTGTCTGCTCTCCTGTGGTTTGGGTCGGTTCCTTTCTGCTCTCCTGTGGGTTGGGTCGGTTCTTGTCTGCTCTCCTGTGGGTTGGGTCGGTTCTTGTCTGCTCTCCTGTGGGTTGGGTCGGTTCCTATCTGCTCTCCTGTGGGTTGGGTCGGTTCTTGTCTGCTCTCCTGTGGGTTGGGTCGGTTCTTGTCTGCTCTCCTGTGGGTTGGGTCGGTTCTTGTCTGCTCTCCTGTGGGTTGGGTCGGTTCTTGTCTGCTCTCCTGTGGGTTGGGTCGGTTCTTGTCTGCTCTCCTGTGGGTTGGGTCGGTTCTTGTTTGCATCTAGTGAGGTTGTCTTTGAGGATCATAGTGAAAGTCGCTTGTTCATTTCAATGCTTGTCATTCTCTCAGGTGCCAGGAGATTCGTTCCGCATAACTCTCACTTACTCTATTTCACATGTAACCGTGTGCCGAAACACTTCGATCACCTCGGGAAGCGAAGTGCAATCAAACAGGATTGAAAATGTTAGGGCTAATTTCTTAGCCCTATAAAAACTGTTATGCAAACCCGAAGGTTTCCATGAACATACAGACAATCGGAAACCACCAGACCCCATCACAAACAGAATTCTACAATCCACTGGTGTTGACTTTTAAAGGCCAACAACTCGGGTGCAGAGTCTGCTGTGAAAGGAGCGGTAGCCTCCCCTGTCACACACATGTCATATGCAATTAGGGCGCTTACTTTCCTTTGTTTCTCACTGCCGGGTGTTTCTGGCCGTACAAAGATAGAATTTAGCCCAAGGTTTGTGTCAATATATATTATGTCAACGCTTGTGCAGATGGACCCGCGTAAAGAAGTGACCGGTGCAGCACTGGGGCATTATCGCGGCCTTTTGGTGACACAGGAAGCCGGCACGGGCAACAAGTTCAACGCCCTGACGGTGTGTGTGACGTCAGCCTACACGCGCTGACCTCATTACGCGGCGAGAGGGGAGGTAACTGCTGAGCCAAAAGAGTCGTCACGCCAGCAGTTTTATGGGGCACCTCGTCGCCGTGTTACGCGGTGCCTTGCCTTTCAACTTGTTGATGCACAAGTACGAACATATACATTTTATCTGTTGTCGGTAACGGTTAATAGTCTTCCGGCTTTTTCTGGAACAGGATCTGATCGCTTCAAGTCTCAGTAGAACCGGTCTCTGTCTTTGCACTGGTTTTCTATCAGTCTGTCTGTCTGTCTGTCTGTCTGTCCTTGCGACTCTGTATCTCACTCACTCACTCACTCTCTCACTCTGTCTGTCTCTGTCTCTCACTTTCTCTTTCTCTTTGCCTGTATATTTATTCTGCGCTATACTGAGGATAGCTTAGATTATTTGGCCAAGTTTTATGATTGTAAAGAAACTTCCACCAACACATCTTCACCATTTGTCTGCTGTCTGTCTGTCTGTCAGTCTGTATGTCAGTGTGTGTGTTTATGTGTGTGTGTGTGTTCCAATGTATTTATTACGTAACATGTTATTCCGAGCCTCGCTCTGGCTTTACTCATGTCTACTATGAGAATGCTGGTCTGTTTAAATCTGGCCTATCGTGGTTTCACGTTTTTGACAAACAAACAAATAAATAAACAAACAAGCAACTTTATTACACAATTGTCATTATTAGAAAAACAATTCTCTGTCATGTCCTAAAATGTACGTTTGAGGCATAGATCCATTGTTCGCTTTGAGAGAGAGAGAGAGAGAGAGAGAGAGAGAGAGAGAGAGAGAGAGAGAGAGAGAGAGAGAGAGAGAGACAGACAGACAGACAGACAGAGAGAGAGAGAGAGAGAGAGAGAGAGAGAGAGAGAGAAACAGACAGACAGACAGACAGACAGAGAGAGAGACAGAGAGAGAGTGACAGAGACAGAGACAGAGAGAGACAGAGAAAGAGACAGAGAGAGAGACAGAGACAGAGAGACAGAGAGAGAGAGACAGAGACAGAGAGAAACAGAGAGAGAGACAGAGACAGAGAGAGACAAAGAGAGAGACAGAGAGAGAGAGACAAAGAAAGGGAGACAGAGAGAGACAGAGAGAGAGAGAGACAGAGAGAGAGAGACAAAGAGAGAGACAGAAAGAGAAATAGAGAGATAAAAGTACATGTGCACTAGTGCCGGCGATGCGGGTGTGTACAAGATGGGTGCCAGATTCAGTGACAGCAAGGTAATGGGAAAACAAGTCGCGTAAGGCGAAATTACTACATTTAGTCAAGCTGTGGAGCTCACAGAATGAAACTGAACGCACTGCATTTTTTCACAATGACCGTAGTCCGCCGCTAGTGCAAAAGGCAGCAGTGAAAGTGACGAGCCTGTTCAGCGCGGTAGCGGTTGCACTGTGATCCATAGCACGCTTTACTGTACCATCTACCTCAACATGAAGCAGATATCGCTGAAAACAAAAACAGTTGCGTGAAGCGAAATATATACATTTAGTCAATCTGTTGACCTTACCGAATGAAACTAAACGCACTGCAATTTTTGTACACAAGCCAAATGAACGCTATTTGCATTTGACAGACTTTCTAGATTTGTTAGCTTGTTTACAATGCAAACACAACCTATATGTGTATATTTTTAGATTCAGGAGAAGATTAAAAAAATACAATGCACGATTTTCATCCCGTTTTTAATGAAAACACTAATTAATTAATTTGTAAGCTTTCGTGTTGAAATGCCATGGTCCGGATTGAGTCAAAGAATGTTTGAAACAAATTTATATTTACATTTGATCGAAAAATGGGGCCGTGACAGTGCCGTCTCAACTTTTATATTGTGAATGTGTACACATTTATATGTTAACATATATGGTCCCAGCAGTGGAGATCACTCTGAATTTTTTGATGAAGTGATGGGTAAAGTCCAGACCATCGGAAATGACTTATTGATTATGGGTGGAGATTGGAATGTACTTTTGAATACAAAATTGGATGCACGCAATTATGTTGGTGGTGTTAATCGCCCCAAGTCAAGGTTGGAAATTAAGGATTTGATGTTACGACATGAATTGATTGATGTATGGCGAGAACTGAATCCTGAGAAAAGGAGATATACATGGCGCCGCTTTAATACTGTAAAACAAGGCCGTCTTGATTATTTCCTTGTGTCAGAAAATGTAATGAACAGACTTAATGGAGTGAATATAGGCTCGAGTTATCGATCAGACCATAGCCCAGTGTATATTTCACTTAAATCTGAAGAGAAACCTAGAGGCAAACCCTTTTGGAAATTTAACAACTCGTTGTTGCGTGATAAGGAGTATGTAGATATCATTAAAAAAAGTGATATTTGATATTAAGAAACAGTATGCAAAGACTGATGATTTGGATGGTATTGAGAATATTTTGAATTGTGATTTACATTTAGAAATAAACGACCAGTTATTTTTGGAGGTACTCCTTATGGAGATACGTGGCAAAACTATCTCATATGCCTCCTTTAAAAAGAAACAAGTCGCGTAAGGCGAAATTACTACATTTAGTCAAGCTGTGAAACTCACAGAATGAAACTGCACGCACTGCATTTTTTTCACAATGACCGTAGTCCGCCGCTTGTGCATAACGGAGTGAAACTGACGAGCCTGTTCAGCGCGGTAGTGGTTTCGCTGTGGTGTATAGCACGCTTTTCTGTACCTCTCTTCGTTTTAACTTTCTGAGCGTGTTTTTAATCCAAACATATCATATCTATATGTTTTTGGAATTAGGAACCGACAAGGAATACGATGAAATTGTTTTGAAATCGATTTTGGAAATTTAATTTTGATCATAATTTTTATATTTTTAATTTTCAAAGCTTGTTTTTAATCCAAATATAACATATTTATATGTTTTTGGAATCAGGAAATGATGTAGAATAAGAGAAACGTAAATTTCGATCGTTTTATATAAAAAAAAAAGTTTATTACAATTTTCAGATTTTTAATGACCAAAGTCATTAATTAATTTTTAAGCCACCAAGCTGAAATGCAGTACCGAAGTCCGGCCTTCGTCGAAGATTGCTTTACAAAAATGTCAATCAATTTGATTGAAAAATGAGGGTGTGACAGTGCCGCCTCAACTTTTACAAAAAGCCGGATATGACGTCATCAAAAGTATTTATCGAAAAAAAGAAAAAAAAACGTCCGGGGATATCATTCCCAGGAACTCTCATGTCAAATTTCATAAAGATCGGTCCAGTAGTTTGGTCTGAATCGCTCTACACACACACACGCACAGACAGACAGACAGACAGACAGACAGACAGACAGACAGACACACACACACACACACACACACACACACACACACACACACACACACACACACACACACACACACACACACCACGACCCTCGTCTCGATTCCCCCTCTATGTTAAAACATTTAGTCAAAACTTAAATGTAAAAAGAAAGAGAAAAAGAAGAACATTTATTAAGAGAAATAAATGTTTTGGAATCCACATTTAGGGATGAAGATTTAACCACTCTTGAGGAAAAACAAAGAGAGTTATTGCAATTACGGGTTCATAAATGTGAAGGAATGGCTGTGAGATCAAAGGTCAAATGGATTAATGAAGGCGAACGTGCTAGTAAGTATTTTTGTAATTTGGAAAATCGACATTTTTGTAATAAAGCAATGAATTATGTTCAAACAGATGAAGGAAGGATGTTATATAATCAGGAAGATATTATGATTGAAGTTCAACAGTTTTATGATAAATTATATGCAGAAAGGAATGTAGAGGATGTTGACCTTAGTCTTTTAAATGCCTCTAAATTATCTCCAGAGGAAAGTATGATGCTTGAGGGCATAATTACAGAAGCTGAAGCCTTAGCAGCCCTTCGCTCAATGAAAAACGATAAAAGCCCAGGTTCAGATGGATTTACTACAGAGTTTTTTTAAAATGTTTTGGAATGATATTGGTACTTTTCTTGTCCGTTTAGTAAATTGTAGTTTTCAACAAAGAGAGATGTCAATAACCCAGAGACAAGGAATAATTACATGTATCCCCAAAGATGGTAAACCTAAACGGTATTTAAAAAACTGGCGTCCTATTACATTATTGAACACTGTGTATAAAATTGCCTCTACCTGTTTTGCAAACCGACTTAAACAAGTTTTGTCAATGTTGATACATGAAGACCAAAAGGGATTTCTCAAAGGCAGATGTATTAGTGAAAACATGCGTCAACTGTTTGATACACTCGTGTACACAGAAGAGCATAATATTCCTGGTCTCTTGTTGACGATTGATTTCCAAAAAGCTTTCGATAGTATTTCTTGGTCCTTTATTGAGAAAAGTCTTGATTTTTTTTTAACTTTGGACCGCAACTGAGACAGTGGGTAAAGACTTTTTATAATCATATCATTACATGTGTAACTGTAAATGGCCATTATACTGAATGGTTTGAGATACACAGAGGCGTTAGACAAGGGGATTCTCTTTCACCTTATTTGTACTTAATTTGTGCAGAAATTTTGTCTTTAATGATTAGACAAAATGATAAAATTAAAGGGATTAGATTAAAGAACGAGATGTTTTACCGTCGCAGTTTGCAGATGACACCACCCTTTACTTAGATGGAAGTAAGGAGTCTGTTACACGACACTTGAGATTGCCACAAGTTCTCAAACGTCGTATAGTTGTGTTCTTTTATTCTACGTCGCCCGTCTTCGCAGCAGCAGAAAACAACTCGTCAAATTGAGTTCGAGGATTTATTCAGCATTCAATACATACAACTGCACAACGTAGCAGAACTCAAATAGAAGCTTTTTTAACATTCAAATCGCGCTGGCATATATAGTAAATACTCAATCTCGAGAATATTCCAGACCGAACATGATACAACTACATTATACGAGCCGTCTATGGACTAGAACAGTGACGCTCTCTGTGACGCACATCAAAAGCGCCGACGCACTTAATCCGAACGAACGCCACGAACTCACACTACAAACAGCGTGATAAACAACTTGTTTTGACAGGACTAGAAAGTTCACCTGCATTCTCGTCCAAGCATAAATATTGTGTTTACAAAATATAATATCGGTACTTTCCCACAAAGTACAAATAAGTCAACTACATTCAACACACAAAACTGAACCAAAGCTCAGCAACGGTAGCGTTTCCTAACATTACCCCCAACACCAGAAGAAATTTACCTAATTTCTTTCAATCATTGAAACGCTACCTGTACACATATTATGTATACATAACAGATTGAAAACCAGGTATGTACATTAGTCTGTTGGAGAGTGAACACAGTTTTAATCACATACTCGGCTGAGAAAATCTGCTCCAACATTGTCTGAACCTTTGATCGATTCCACTCGCATATCAAAGTTCTGCAAGTACATCACCCACCTCATGATACGATTATTCACAAACTTTGCAGAGTTCAGGTAGGTGAGGGGTTTGTGATCAGTCTGAAGCACGAATTTCACCCCTTGGAGGTAGAGTTCAAATTTCTTGATTCCCCACACGATGGCTAAACACTCTTTCTCCATGGTCGAGTAATTCTTCTCGGCTCCTGACAGCTTCTTGCTGGCATAGCTGACCGGAAACGGTTTACCTCCATGCTCTTGCATCAGCATGGCGCCGATCCCTTCGTCCGATGCGTCTGTACGCAAGATGAACTCTTTGGCAGTATCAGGAAGGCGTAGCACCGGGTCTCGTGACATCAGGTCGCGCACAGTCTGATATGCCTTCTCCTGAGCTGGTCCCCAGAGTATTCGGTTGGGGCATCCTTTTCGGGTCATGTCCGACAAAGGCGCCGTTATGGCGGCGAAGTTTGGAATGAACTCTCTGTAGTACCCAGCCAATCCAAGGAAGGATCGCACCTGCTTCTTGGTTTCAGGACGTGGCGCATTGAGGATCTTGGTGACGTTTTCCAACAAAAGCCCCTTTTGACCTTCCTTCAGTGAATGACCTATGAAGTCAACGTTGTCGGTCCCCAAAATGCACTTGCTGGGTCTCACGGTCAGATTAGCTTTTGTCAGGCGGGAAAACAGTTCCCTCAAAGTCTCCAGATGCTCTGCGAAGGTCTCCGTGTGGACTAGCAGATCATCCCAGTAGTACACAACATTCTTCATTCCTTTGAGCATTTTTCGCATTCCCCTCTTCAGGGTAGCACCACTGTTCACCATGCCAAAAGGCATCCGCAGGCACTCATACGTTCCGTCTGGAGTTGCAAAGGCGGTCTTTGGTATGTCCTCTTCGCGCACAGGAATCTGCCAATATCCCTTGCTGAGATCGATCTTTGAGAAGATCTTACTGCCGGTTAACTGTCGGAATAGATCAGTTGCCGTCGGCATTGGTTCAGGGTCAAACACGGTGATCTTATTCACTTTCCTGAAGTCAATGCATACCCTGTTTGTGCCGTCCTTCTTCTTGACCACAACAACGGGAGATGAGTAAGGGGATGATGACTCACGGATGACCCCCATCTTCAACATGTTGTCGATGTCCTTCTTCAAGGATTCCCGAGCCTGAAACGGGATAGGGTATGGTTTTGAGCGAACAGGAACGTCAGATGTGAGGTGGACTTCATGTTCGACCAAGGACGTAGAGCCTGGAACATCAGAGAACCTATGGGTGAAGTCGCCCATAAAATCATGCAGCTCCTTCTGCTGATCTTCTGTCAGGTCAGGTCCTAGCTTGACGTCATCCACTCCCTCTTTCTTGTGGAGGTCTCCCAACTCCAGTAGTTCCTCACCGTCGAACTCGTCTAGTTCGGCTGGTTCTTCCGCACTTGCTGCGACCTGTACTGCTTCCGGAGGTCTCTCCACATACAGTTTCAGGAGGTTAGCGTGGTAGATCTTGGACTTCTTGCCGACATTCACCTTGTAGTCGTTGATCCCTACCACGGCCTCAACCTCGTATGGGCCTTTCCACTGCATCAGTAGTTTGTTGTGATCAGTGGGAAGCAGTATCAGCACTTTGTTACCTGGTGTAAACTTCCTGTTTACGGCTTTGCGGTCGTAGTAGTGCTTTCCGCTATCCTGAGACTTTCTCAAGTTTTCTCTCGCAATCTCGAGAGTCTCCTCCAGTTTCTCTCGCAACTCGAACACGTACTGGTAACTGTTCTTCACTTCAGGTGTGTCCACATCTTTCGTCCACAATTCCTTTAGTATCTGCATCGGGCCTCTCACGGTCCGCCCGTACATCAGCTCGAACGGGGAGAATCCAGTGGACTCTTGTGGCACCTCCCTGTATGCAAATAGCAAGGCATTGATGTAGCGATGCCACTGCCTTGGCTGCTCACTGCATAGTTTCTTCAGCGTGGACTTCAGCGTCGCATTGAATTTTTCGACCAGCCCATTGCACATCGGGTGATAGGGTGTCGTAGTCAAGTGACGAATGCTCAGCAGCCTGTTGACCTCTTCCATGCATTCAGAGACAAACTGTGTCCCCAGGTCTGTGAGGATCTCTTCAGGAACCCCAATTCTGCTGAAAATGTCCACAAGTGCCTCGGCAACAGTCTCGGTGTCAATTTTCTTCAGAGGCACGGCTTCTGGGTACCTGGTTGCATAGTCTACCAGGGTCAGTACCCAACGATGACCCGCTTCACTTGGCGGTTTGATCTCGCCGATGAGGTCAATGGCCACCCTCTTGAAAGGTCGGTCGATCAAAGGCATCTTCTGCAATGGCACTTTCGGGACCCTTCCTCGAGGTATGGTTTTCTGGCAAATATCGCACGATCGGCAGAATCGAGTCACATCTGCATGCAGTCCTGGCCAGTAAAACGCAGCCTGGATTCTGTCCGATGTCTTCTTGACACCCAGGTGACCTCCCATAATAGAGTCGTGGGCCACCTCCATCACCTGGCGCCTAAGTGGTTGAGGCACCAGAACTTGACGTAATGGCTTCCCACCGTTGACTCTCGGGTGCTGGAACACTCTGTACAGGATCTTGGCCTTCACTTCAAATTGCACAGTGCCTTCGCCCTTAGTCATCTCCTTGACAGGACGACTCCTGTACTTTGTTAAGGTCGAATCAGCTTCCTGTAGCTGAATCAGCCGATCCCTGTCCACGACAGCAGTTGCAGAACTGTTGGTGACCCTGAGTGGCGTAGTTGTTTTGTCCTTCTTCGCCTGGGCTCTGGTCGTCACAGCGCTTACAACCTGCGGCTGGTCGCGGCGATGCACAGTTGCTCTGTCATCTCGTAACAGTTCGCTGATATCTTCATTCGCGAATGGCAGTGGGTCTTCCTCCTCAGCAGCAGGCTGAGCTGAGCCCATTCTCCATTCGAAATCAGGGTCATCAGGACGTCTCGCACCCCCAATGTTCCCAATTAGTAGATCGTACAAGGGCTTCTTCAGGCAGACGGCCTCAACTTCTCCGGTGAAGTATGGAGTATCGATCTGGATTTTTACCACTGGTGCCTTCACGCATTTGCTGTCAGCCATGAGCGTCCACTTGAAGTCACCAGTGAACTTCTCTGTTGGCACCAGATCCTCTTTGACAATGACTCCATTGCAGCCCGAATCTCTGAGAACAGTCACTTCCTGCTTCTCAACAAATCCCTTCGACACGGGCATGTTCGACACTGACACAGCTGCGCTGGCGACGACAGAGATTGACTTGCCATTGGCGAGTAGAAGCTGGCCATCAGATATACATCCTTCCACGTCCGATGGTGTAGCCACTTGCTCGGCAGCCCTTGGAAGTATGACGCTGCTCGCACATACTTGTTGGTTCGAGCCACTCGTTTGCCTCTTGTTGTCGTAATATCTCCGTCGATGTTCTTGCGCTTTGTCATTGACATGTCCGTTATTTTTCTTTTGGGGACAGTTGGCGACTCGGTGGCCCTTGGCATTGCAAAGGAAACACGTTATGTTCTGCCCTTCATTGGATGATGGTGCGGACTCAGTTTGTCCCTTGGCAGGTTGGTTTCCCTGGTTCCCGCTCTTCTGGAAAGGTTTCGATGACTTTGACGTCCCCAGGGTCCTTCCATGAGCAATGAGATAACGCTCAGCAGCATCAGTAATGTCCTTCAAACCCCGCAGTTTTTGCTCTTCCAAGCGGGTCGCCAGGTCCTTCGGGCAGGCATTAAGGAACTGCTCCTTCACGATCAAGTCCCGCAGACTCTCGTATGACTGCTCTTCACCTGATAACTCCACCCACTTCTGCAGGTATGACGACAGGCGCTCCACAAACTGGCTCGGTGTCTCTCCAGACAATGGCTGGCATTCGCGGAAGCGTTGACGGTAGCCCCTTTCAGTGAAGTTGTAGCAACGCAACAGAGCTTCCTTCAGTACATCATAGTCTCTGGCGTCATCGTTTGAGAGTCTAGTGTAGACCTCAAGTGCTGCCCCAGTCAGATGTGCGCTAAGTTGAATCGCCCAGTCGTCGCGCTGCCATCTAGCACTCTCAGCGAACCTCTCGAATCTTGCAAGGTAGCAGTCGATCTGGTCCTTCCCGTCAGCGAATGCTGGAAGTTTCGGTGCCCTGTGTAACATTTGCTGCTGGTTATCTCTTTGGCGTGGTGCCTCGTGCTCGTTTTGAACACGCAACATTTCTGTTTGAAGCTCTAAGCGTTTCGTCTTCATTTCTATTTGGAGCTCTAAGCGTTTCAGCTCAATTTCTTCACGCTGTGCTTCTCTTTCTCTTTCTTTTTCTTCACGCTGCGCTTGTCTTTCTTCACGCTGCGCTTGTCTTTCTTCACGCTGCGCCAGCAGTCGTGTCTGGGACTCGACGAACTCCGTCAACTGCTTGCCTTTTAGTCCCAGTTCAACTCCTTTTTCCCAGAACTCAGCCATTCTGGTCTTTTCCGGTGCGTTCGTCTGTATTCTTTTACAGCCCCGAACGTAGACGAATGTAGTCTTCTAAAAGAACACAGTCTCTACTGCACCTCCGATGCTTCTTTTGTCGCTGTTCACCTTCGTAGACGCAGGCTGCCACCCTCCTCGTCTAACGTGACGGCGCACTCTGCTCACGATACGTACACGACGTACCTCAGTCGTATTTTGTAGTATTAATGCACTAGCTCCGCGACGAAGTCCGTCTCGTCCAAACGGCAGCTAACCTCTGTAATCCCGATACACTCCGGCGTCGCTCACCGTATCGAGCTGCGGCGATTACCAAACTCTTCCCACAGTCACACCGAATCCACGGTTCCGTAGTCTCAATACTGATCCCTCAGGATACACCCGATTGATGGCTACCTCCTGTGACTGTCTTGACGCTGGTCCTTGTTGCTGGAAAACCCTTGGCGTTAAACGTAGATCCTTGGCTTGGCCCCCAATTGTTACACGACACTTGAGATTGCCACAAGTTCTCAAACGTCGTATAGTTGTGTTCTTTTATTCTACGTCGCCCGTCTTCGCAGCAGCAGAAAACAACTCGTCAAATTGAGTTCGAGGATTTATTCAGCATTCAATACATACAACTGCACAACGTAGCAGAACTCAAATAGAAGCTTTTTTAACATTCAAATCGCGCTGGCATATATAGTAAATACTCAATCTCGAGAATATTCCAGACCGAACATGATACAACTACATTATACGAGCCGTCTATGGACTAGAACAGTGACGCTCTCTGTGACGCACATCAAAAGCGCCGACGCACTTAATCCGAACGAACGCCACGAACTCACACTACAAACAGCGTGATAAACAACTTGTTTTGACAGGACTAGAAAGTTCACCTGCATTCTCGTCCAAGCATAAATATTGTGTTTACAAAATATAATATCGGTACTTTCCCACAAAGTACAAATAAGTCAACTACATTCAACACACAAAACTGAACCAAAGCTCAGCAACGGTAGCGTTTCCTAACATTGTCATTTGTAGAAGCTATATGTACGCTTAAACTGTTCGCAAATATGTCTGGTTTGAATATGAATTACGATAAAACAAATGTTATTTGCCTGGTCTTACTATTCTGTTTCACGACAAGACGAAACAGAATATGATGGAACACAGTGCACTAAAATGCACCACTGTCTTGCTTTTAATTTCATCAAAATGATGGAGGAGGATTGTCGAGGGCGACAATGTTGACATGCTCCGCGCGCCGTTTGGCTGAGCGAGATGTCTTTGTTGTGTGTGGTGCTGACAGGACACAGCTTTGTGCAATCAATTAACACTTGTCACGTGATCAAGGAACCAGGGGCAGGGCGAGGCTGCAACTGTGTCATTTGTGACAAGCATGTTATGCTGCTATAAGTATTAACATCGTGCCCCCCCTAACCCACCCCCCCCCCCCCCCCGGCCTTATTTTCACAGTTGACAGGAATACACAAAACGCTCTTGGTTGCCCTCCTCCCTCCTCCCGACGCATGAAAACAATGTTGATGGCAAGCTCAGTGACAAGGATCGCGCCGCGTGAAAACAATGTTGATGGCAAGCTCAGTGACAAGGATCGCGCCGCGTGAAAACAATGTTGATGGCAAGCTCAGTGACAAGGATCGCGCCGCATGAAAACAATGTTGATGGCAAGCTCAGTGACAAGGATCGCGCCGCATGAAAACAATGTTGATGGCAAGCTCAGTGACAAGGATCGCGCCGCATGAAAACAATGTTGATGGCAAGCTCAGTGACAAGGATCGCGCCGCATGAAAACAATGTTGATGGCAAGCTCAGTGACAAGGATCGCGCCGCATGAAAACAATGTTGATGGCAAGCTCAGTGACAAGGATCGCGCCACGTGAAAACAATGTTGATGGCAAGCTCAGTGACAAGGATCGCGCCGCGTGAAAACAATGTTGATGATGGAAAGCTCAGTGACAAGGATCGCGCCGCGTGAAAACAATGTTGATGATGGCAAGCTCAGTGACAAGGATCGCGCTGCGTGAAAACAATGTTGATGGCAAGCTCAGTGACAAGGATCGCGCCGCGTGAAAACAATGTTGATGGCAAGCTCAGTGACAAGGATCGCGCCGCGTGAAAACAATGTTGATGGCAAGCTCAGTGACAAGGATCGCGCTGCGTGAAAACAATGTTGATGGCAAGCTCAGTGACAAGGATCGCGCCGCGTGAAAACAATGTTGATGGCAAGCTCAGTGACAAGGATCGCGCCGCGTGAAAACAATGTTGATGGCAAGGGCTCAGTGACAAGGATCGCGCCGCGTGAAAACAATGTTGATGGCAAGCTCAGTGACAAGGATCGCGCCGCGTGAAAACAATGTTGATGGCAAGCTCAGTGACAAGGATCGCGACGCGTGAAAACAATGTTGATGGCAAGCTCAGTGACAAGGATCGCGACGCGTGAAAACAATGTTGATGGCAAGCTCAGTGACAAGGATCGCGCCGCATGAAAACAATGTTGATGGCAAGCTCAGTGACAAGGATCGCGCCGCATGAAAACAATGTTGATGGCAAGCTCAGTGACAAGGATCGCGCCGCGTGAAAACAATGTTGATGGCAAGCTCAGTGACAAGGATCGCGCTGCGTGAAAACAATGTTAATGGCAAGCTCAGTGACAAGGATCGCGCCGCATGAAAACAATGTTGATGGCAAGCTCAGTGACAAGGATCGCGCCGCATGAAAACAATGTTGATGGCAAGCTCCGCGTGAAAACAATGTTGATGGCAAGCTCCGTGACAAGGATCGCGCCGCGTGAAAACAATGTTGATGGCAAGCTCAGTGACAAGGATCGCGCCGCGTGAAAACAATGTTGATGGCAAGCTCAGTGACAAGGATCGCGCCGCGTGAAAACAATGTTGATGGCAAGCTCAGTGACAAGGATCCCGACGCGTGAAAACAATGTTGATGGCAAGCTCAGTGACAAGGATCGCGCCGCGTGAAAACAATGTTGATGGCAAGCTCAGTGACAAGGATCGCGCCGCGTGAAAACAATGTTGATGGCAAGCTCAGTGACAAGGATCGCGCCGCATGAAAACAATGTTGATGGCAAGCTCAGTGACAAGGATCGCGCCGCATGAAAACAATGTTGATGGCAAGCTCAGTGACAAGGATCGCGCCGCATGAAAACAATGTTGATGGCAAGCTCAGTGACAAGGATCGCGCCGCGTGAAAACAATGTTGATGGCAAGCTCAGTGACAAGGATCGCGCTGCGTGAAAACAATGTTGATGGCAAGCTCAGTGACAAGGATCGCGCCGCGTGAAAACAATGTTGATGGCAAGCTCAGTGACAAGGATCGCGCTGCGTGAAAACAATGTTGATGGCAAGCTCAGTGACAAGGATCGCGCCGCGTGAAAACAATGTTGATGGCAAGCTCAGTGACAAGGATCGCGCCGCGTGAAAACAATGTTGATGGCAAGCTCAGTGACAAGGATCGCGCTGCGTGAAAACAATGTTGATGGCAAGCTCAGTGACAAGGATCGCGCCGCGTGAAAACAATGTTGATGGCAAGCTCAGTGACAAGGATCGCGCCGCGTGAAAACAATGTTGATGGCAAGGGCTCAGTGACAAGGATCGCGCCGCGTGAAAACAATGTTGATGGCAAGCTCAGTGACAAGGATCGCGCCGCGTGAAAACAATGTTGATGGCAAGCTCAGTGACAAGGATCGCGCCGCGTGAAAACAATGTTGATGGCAAGCTCAGTGACAAGGATCGCGCCGCGTGAAAACAATGTTGATGGCAAGCTCAGTGACAAGGATCGCGCTGCGTGAAAACAATGTTGATGGCAAGCTCAGTGACAAGGATCGCGCCGCATGAAAACAATGTTGATGGCAAGCTCAGTGACAAGGATCGCGCTGCGTGAAAACAATGTTGATGGCAAGCTCAGTGACAAGGATCGCGCCGCATGAAAACAATGTTGATGGCAAGCTCAGTGACAAGGATCGCGACGCGTGAAAACAATGTTGATGGCAAGCTCAGTGACAAGGATCGCGCCGCATGAAAACAATGTTGATGGCAAGCTCAGTGACAAGGATCGCGCCGCATGAAAACAATGTTGATGGCAAGCTCAGTGACAAGGATCGCGCTGCGTGAAAACAATGTTAATGGCAAGCTCAGTGACAAGGATCGCGCCGCATGAAAACAATGTTGATGGCAAGCTCAGTGACAAGGATCGCGCCGCGTGAAAACAATGTTGATGGCAAGCTCAGTGACAAGGATCGCGCCGCATGAAAACAATGTTGATGGCAAGCTCAGTGACAAGGATCGCGACGCATGAAAACAATGTTGATGGCAAGCTCAATGACAAGGATCGCGCCGCGTGAAAACAATGTTGATGGCAAGCTCAGTGACAAGGATCGCGCCGCATGAAAACAATGTTGATGGCAAGCTCAGTGACAAGGATCGCGCCGCATGAAAACAATGTTGATGGCAAGCTCAGTGACAAGGATCGCGCCGCATGAAAACAATGTTGATGGCAAGCTCAGTGACAAGGATCGCGCCGCATGAAAACAATGTTGATGGCAAGCTCAGTGACAAGGATCGCGCCGCATGAAAACAATGTTGATGGCAAGCTCAATGACAAGGATCGCGCCGCGTGAAAACAATGTTGATGGCAAGCTCAGTGACAAGGATCGCGCTGCGTGAAAACAATGTTGATGGCAAGCTCAGTGACAAGGATCGCGCCGCGTGAAAACAATGTTGATGGCAAGCTCAGTGACAAGGATCGCGCTGCGTGAAAACAATGTTGATGGCAAGCTCAGTGACAAGGATCGCGCCGCGTGAAAACAATGTTGATGGCAAGCTCAGTGACAAGGATCGCGCCGCGTGAAAACAATGTTGATGGCAAGCTCAGTGACAAGGATCGCGCTGCGTGAAAACAATGTTGATGGCAAGCTCAGTGACAAGGATCGCGCCGCGTGAAAACAATGTTGATGGCAAGCTCAGTGACAAGGATCGCGCCGCGTGAAAACAATGTTGATGGCAAGGGCTCAGTGACAAGGATCGCGCCGCGTGAAAACAATGTTGATGGCAAGCTCAGTGACAAGGATCGCGCCGCGTGAAAACAATGTTGATGGCAAGCTCAGTGACAAGGATCGCGCCGCGTGAAAACAATGTTGATGGCAAGCTCAGTGACAAGGATCGCGACGCGTGAAAACAATGTTGATGGCAAGCTCAGTGACAAGGATCGCGCTGCATGAAAACAATGTTGATGGCAAGCTCAGTGACAAGGATCGCGCCGCATGAAAACAATGTTGATGGCAAGCTCAGTGACAAGGATCGCGCCGCGTGAAAACAATGTTGATGGCAAGCTCAGTGACAAGGATCGCGCTGCGTGAAAACAATGTTAATGGCAAGCTCAGTGACAAGGATCGCGCCGCATGAAAACAATGTTGATGGCAAGCTCAGTGACAAGGATCGGGCCGCATGAAAACAATGTTGATGGCAAGCTCAGTGACAAGGATCGCGCCGCGTGAAAACAATGTTGATGGCAAGCTCAGTGACAAGGATCGCGCCGCGTGAAAACAATGTTGATGGCAAGCTCAGTGACAAGGATCGCGCCGCGTGAAAACAATGTTGATGGCAAGCTCAGTGACAAGGATCGCGCCGCGTGAAAACAATGTTGATGGCAAGCTCAGTGACAAGGATCGCGCCGCGTGAAAACAATGTTGATGGCAAGCTCAGTGACAAGGATCGCGCCGCGTGAAAACAATGTTGATGGCAAGCTCAGTGACAAGGATCGCGCCGCGTGAAAACAATGTTGATGGCAAGCTCAGTGACAAGGATCGCGCCGCATGAAAACAATGTTGATGGCAAGCTCAGTGACAAGGATCGCGCCGCATGAAAACAATGTTGATGGCAAGCTCAGTGACAAGGATCGCGCCGCATGAAAACAATGTTGATGGCAAGCTCAGTGACAAGGATCGCGCCGCGTGAAAACAATGTTGATGGCAAGCTCAGTGACAAGGATCGCGCTGCGTGAAAACAATGTTGATGGCAAGCTCAGTGACAAGGATCGCGCCGCGTGAAAACAATGTTGATGGCAAGCTCAGTGACAAGGATCGCGCTGCGTGAAAACAATGTTGATGGCAAGCTCAGTGACAAGGATCGCGCCGCGTGAAAACAATGTTGATGGCAAGCTCAGTGACAAGGATCGCGCCGCGTGAAAACAATGTTGATGGCAAGCTCAGTGACAAGGATCGCGCTGCGTGAAAACAATGTTGATGGCAAGCTCAGTGACAAGGATCGCGCCGCGTGAAAACAATGTTGATGGCAAGCTCAGTGACAAGGATCGCGCCGCGTGAAAACAATGTTGATGGCAAGGGCTCAGTGACAAGGATCGCGCCGCGTGAAAACAATGTTGATGGCAAGCTCAGTGACAAGGATCGCGCCGCGTGAAAACAATGTTGATGGCAAGCTCAGTGACAAGGATCGCGCCGCGTGAAAACAATGTTGATGGCAAGCTCAGTGACAAGGATCGCGACGCGTGAAAACAATGTTGATGGCAAGCTCAGTGACAAGGATCGCGCCGCATGAAAACAATGTTGATGGCAAGCTCAGTGACAAGGATCGCGCCGCATGAAAACAATGTTGATGGCAAGCTCAGTGACAAGGATCGCGCCGCGTGAAAACAATGTTGATGGCAAGCTCAGTGACAAGGATCGCGCTGCGTGAAAACAATGTTAATGGCAAGCTCAGTGACAAGGATCGCGCCGCATGAAAACAATGTTGATGGCAAGCTCAGTGACAAGGATCGCGCCGCATGAAAACAATGTTGATGGCAAGCTCAGTGACAAGGATCGCGCCGCGTGAAAACAATGTTGATGGCAAGCTCAGTGACAAGGATCGCGCCGCGTGAAAACAATGTTGATGGCAAGCTCAGTGACAAGGATCGCGCCGCGTGAAAACAATGTTGATGGCAAGCTCAGTGACAAGGATCGCGCCGCGTGAAAACAATGTTGATGGCAAGCTCAGTGACAAGGATCGCGCCGCGTGAAAACAATGTTGATGGCAAGCTCAGTGACAAGGATCGCGCCGCGTGAAAACAATGTTGATGGCAAGCTCAGTGACAAGGATCGCGCCGCGTGAAAACAATGTTGATGGCAAGCTCAGTGACAAGGATCGCGCCGCGTGAAAACAATGTTGATGGCAAGCTCAGTGACAAGGATCGCGCCGCGTGAAAACAATGTTGATGGCAAGCTCAGTGACAAGGATCGCGCCGCGTGAAAACAATGTTGATGGCAAGCTCAGTGACAAGGATCGCGCCGCGTGAAAACAATGTTGATGGCAAGCTCAGTGACAAGGATCGCGCCGCGTGAAAACAATGTTGATGGCAAGCTCAGTGACAAGGATCGCGCCGCATGAAAACAATGTTGATGGCAAGCTCAGTGACAAGGATCGCGCCGCATGAAAACAATGTTGATGGCAAGCTCAGTGACAAGGATCGCGCCGCATGAAAACAATGTTGATGGCAAGCTCAGTGACAAGGATCGCGACGCATGAAAACAATGTTGATGGCAAGCTCAGTGACAAGGATCGCGACGCATGAAAACAATGTTGATGGCAAGCTCAGTGACAAGGATCGCGCCGCATGAAAACAATGTTGATGGCAAGCTCAGTGACAAGGATCGCGCCGCGTGAAAACAATGTTGATGGCAAGCTCAGTGACAAGGATCGCGCTGCGTGAAAACAATGTTGATGGCAAGCTCAGTGACAAGGATCGCGCCGCATGAAAACAATGTTGATGGCAAGCTCAGTGACAAGGATCGCGCCGCATGAAAACAATGTTGATGGCAAGCTCAGTGACAAGGATCGCGCCGCGTGAAAACAATGTTGATGGCAAGCTCAGTGACAAGGATCGCGCCGCGTGAAAACAATGTTGATGGCAAGCTCAGTGACAAGGATCGCGCCGCGTGAAAACAATGTTGATGGCAAGCTCAGTGACAAGGATCGCGCCGCGTGAAAACAATGTTGATGGCAAGCTCAGTGACAAGGATCACGCTGCGTGAAAACAATGTTGATGGCAAGCTCAGTGACAAGGATCGCGCCGCATGAAAACAATGTTGATGGCAAGCTCAGTGACAAGGATCGCGCCGCATGAAAACAATGTTGATGGCAAGCTCAGTGACAAGGATCGCGCCGCGTGAAAACAATGTTGATGGCAAGCTCAGTGACAAGGATCGCGCCGCGTGAAAACAATGTTGATGGCAAGCTCAGTGACAAGGATCGCGCCGCGTGAAAACAATGTTGATGGCAAGCTCAGTGACAAGGATCGCGCCGCGTGAAAACAATGTTGATGGCAAGCTCAGTGACAAGGATCGCGCCGCGTGAAAACAATGTTGATGGCAAGCTCAGTGACAAGGATCGCGACGCATGAAATCAATGTTGATGGCAAGCTCAGTGACAAGGATCGCGCCGCATGAAAACAATGTTGATGGCAAGCTCAGTGACAAGGATCGCGCCGCGTGAAAACAATGTTGATGGCAAGCTCAGTGACAAGGATCGCGCTGCGTGAAAACAATGTTGATGGCAAGCTCAGTGACAAGGATAGCGCCGCATGAAAACAATGTTGATGGCAAGCCCAGTGACAAGGATCGCGCCGCATGAAAACAATGTTGATGGCAAGCTCAGTGACAAGGATCGCGCCGCGTGAAAACAATGTTGATGGCAAGCTCAGTGACAAGGATCGCGCTGCGTGAAAACAATGTTGATGGCAAGCTCAGTGACAAGGATCGCGCCGCGTGAAAACAATGTTGATGGCAAGCTCAGTGACAAGGATCGCGCCGCGTGAAAACAATGTTGATGGCAAGCTCAGTGACAAGGATCGCGCCGCGTGAAAACAATGTTGATGGCAAGCTCAGTGACAAGGATCGCGCTGCGTGAAAACAATGTTGATGGCAAGCTCAGTGACAAGGATCGCGCCGCGTGAAAACAATGTTGATGGCAAGCTCAGTGACAAGGATCGCGCCGCGTGAAAACAATGTTGATGGCAAGCTCAGTGACAAGGATCGCGCCGCGTGAAAACAATGTTGATGGCAAGCTCAGTGACAAGGATCGCGCCGCGTGAAAACAATGTTGATGGCAAGCTCAGTGACAAGGATCGCGCCGCGTGAAAACAATGTTGATGGCAAGCTCAGTGACAAGGATCGCGCCGCGTGAAAACAATGTTGATGGCAAGCTCAGTGACAAGGATCGCGCCGCGTGAAAACAATGTTGATGGCAAGCTCAGTGACAAGGATCGCGCCGCGTGAAAACAATGTTGATGGCAAGCTCAGTGACAAGGATCGCGCCGCGTGAAAACAATGTTGATGGCAAGCTCAGTGACAAGGATCGCGCCGCGTGAAAACAATGTTGATGGCAAGCTCAGTGACAAGGATCGCGCCGCGTGAAAACAATGTTGATGGCAAGCTCAGTGACAAGGATCGCGCCGCGTGAAAACAATGTTGATGGCAAGCTCAGTGACAAGGATCGCGCCGCGTGAAAACAATGTTGATGGCAAGGGCTCAGTGACAAGGATCGCGCCGCGTGAAAACAATGTTGATGGCAAGCTCAGTGACAAGGATCGCGCCGCGTGAAAACAATGTTGATGGCAAGCTCAGTGACAAGGATCGCGCCGCGTGAAAACAATGTTGATGGCAAGCTCAGTGACAAGGATCGCGCCGCGTGAAAACAATGTTGATGGCAAGCTCAGTGACAAGGATCGCGCCGCGTGAAAACAATGTTGATGGCAAGCTCAGTGACAAGGATCCCGACACATGAAAACAATGTTGATGGCAAGCTCAGTGACAAGGATCGCGCCGCGTGAAAACAATGTTGATGGCAAGCTCAGTGACAAGGATCGCGCCGCATGAAAACAATGTTGATGGCAAGCTCAGTGACAAAGATTGCGCCGCATGAAAACAATGTTGATGGCAAGCTCAGTGACAAGGATCGCGCCGCATGAAAAGAATGTTGATGGCAAGCTCAGTGACAAGGATCGCGCCGCATGAAAACAATGTTGATGGCAAGCTCAGTGACAAGGATCACGCCGCATGAAAACAATGTTGATGGCAAGGGCTCAGTGACAAGGATCGCGCCGCATGAAAACAATGTTGATGGCAAGCTCAGTGACAAGGATCGCGCCGCGTGCGCACACTTTCCATCATAGTCACTGAAACCCGGACACACGAGTCCAAAAAAGCGCTACAAGGAAGCACACAACAGCATGATTCTGATGATATTGCTAGCGAATATGAATAACACCTATTTAGGCCGGATGTAGAAGATTTACCTTGCGTAATGAACAGAGAGAGAGAGAGAGAGAGAGAGAGAGAGAGAGAGAGAGAGAGAGAGAATGAGAGAGCACCAAGCTCCATGTTCAACGGTTCGGCCTTCCCTCCCGCCCCATGTCTTTGTTTCGTGTGCACTTTGCTATTATGAGACTGTGAAGATGGACATTCAAATTAAAGCTCTTCAAAGACGCTTTATTTCCGGAAAAAAGCATGTGTGATATGTCATTGGACCTGGATTCAAAACTACAACAATGTTGTGTCAAAAGACATCCTGGATGTCAACACTTTTGACACAACATTTGTTTCTGGCCAGGACCTTTTGACCGATATATAGTTTTGAATCTTGGCCCAACTGACCCACGGTTCTGTGTGTGAGGGGCGGGAGAGTCATGCAGTGTGGTCGTACGATGGACGGACGGTGGTCGTACGATGGACGGACGGTGGTCGTACGATGGACAGACGGTGGACAGACGACGGACGGTGGACAGACGACGGACGGTGGACAGACGACGGACGGTGGACAGACGACGGACGGTGGACAGACGACGGACGGTGGACAGACGACGGACGGTGGACAGACGACGGACGGTGGACAGACGACGGACGGTGGACAGACGACGGACGGTGGACAGACGACGGACAGGGCAGCGATCAAACACGACACGGGCGCAGTGGCGTAGTGGATAAGACATCGGCCTCCTATTAAAATCGGAAGCGGGTCGTAAGTTCAAATTCCAGCCGCGACCGCCTGGGGGATTACGGGTGGAGATTTTTTCGATCTGCCAGGTCAACTTATGTGCAGACCTGCTAGTGCCTTATCCCCCTTCGTGTGTACACGCAAGCACAAAGTGCGCACGGAAAAGATCCTGTAACCCTTCTTAGAGTTCGGTGGGTTATAGAAACACGAAAATATCCAGCATGCTTCCCCCTAAATCGGCGTATGCTGCCTAAATGGCGGGGTCAAAAGGGTCATGCACGTAAAAATCCACTCGTGCAAAAACACGAGTGAACGTGGGAGTTCCAGCCCATGAACGACGACGAAGAAGAAGAAAACACAACACCTCACAGCGATAAGTCGGTGACTCCATGATGTTATGCGCACATTTCATACGGTAAAGTGCACACAACACACATCACAGCGATAAGTCGGTGACTCCATAATGTTATGCGCACATTCCATACGGTAAAGTGCACACAACACACATCACAGCGATAAGTCGGTGACTCCATGATGTTATGCGCACATTTCATACGGTAAAGTGCACACAACACACATCACAGCGATAAGTCGGTGACTCCATGATGTTATGCGCACATTTCATACGGTAAAGTGCACACAACACACATCACAGAATGTTAATGAGGCCCAAAGTTGAAGGGGCCTGTCGTAAGCTGAATTCATTGTGCCATTTATTAAGTCAGCTGCGTAGTTAGTATGCGCGGGAGAACACAAATAAAAAGTAAAAATACAAGACTCCACAGGATAGAAAGTAAGTCATATCGCTTAACTAAGGTGTTCTTGTTGTTCACAAAAAAACAAATAGGGAAAGGAAAACAATTTTGGTGTGTAGGTTGGGAGTGGGGTTTGGTTGTACATGTACTGAAAAAGACTATACTGTTATACAGTGTGTGTTTGTCAGTCTGTCTGTCTGTTTGTCTGTCTGTCTGTCTGTCTCTCTGTCTGTCTGTCTATCGCTGTGTCTGTGTGTCTGTCAGTCGGTGTGTCTGTCTATATCGGTATCTGTGTGCGTGTAGTAAAAGAAAGCGTGGCTACAGCTCGACTGTATAAGACTCACTAGGGTCTAAGCATTAAATGCACCGAATAAGGTTCAAACATCAAATGCTAGTGCATTAATTTGTTGTAAACTTGAACTCAATCAAGGTAACTTGCACTTCAGCCTGTCCCCGCTAGTACACGTCAACTGACCAACACGTACTGCTCAGCATCTGCGAGTTATATCTTGCTTCGGAGCGATTAGAAGGCAGATGTCCGTAGTCACGCCCTGGATCGTGGAACGCCTAGTTGTGTCCACCGCAGGTGCTACACACTTTTATGTCCCCCGCACGCGGAAGCAGAGTTGAAATATCGCAAAATAATTGCTCTGTGAAGGTATGTTATGGCAGATCACATTATTTATTATATATATTCCGAAGCAGAATTTCCTAGGCTATAAGTACAATATTTTACTTTGGTCTTGTTGTGTACTCGTGAACAGTGGCGTTCGATTTTCTGCCGAAGTCAGTGAAAATTATGCTGAGAGGTCTCAATTTCTTACAAATTAACCCATAACTACCATTTGAATCACTATTCTAATACTCACAGTTCAATCTTCGATACCTTGCAGACTTGTATGCGCGTTTTGGGATACCAGCATCGCGGATAAGCTGCTCTAATCTAGCGTTATTTTGTGGTACTCGATTCTCAGTGGGTAAGGTCCCCCGCAGACACCAGATAAGGTCCCCCGCATTTTTGCCGGAGTACGTGCTACGCCCACTCCCCCCCCCCCCCCCCCCCCCCCCCCCCTGCATGTGCGCGCTGACATAGCACATCATTCACAGCAAAACTAACCCGTTTGAAGCGTTTTCACTTGACACATGAAGACCAGCGACCACACACTAACTGCCGGGGAGGTGTCTGGGTAACTGATCGACAGCTACCTGGATATCAGTTATCAAGGGAAACAACTTGAGCACTTTTCTGGAGAGTGTAACTCTTTTTTACTCGCAAGAACAGCTTCCAAAAATATCTGTGTTCCCAGAGAGAGAGAGAGAGAGAGAGAGAGAGAGAGAGAGAGAGAGAGAGAGACAGACAGACAGACAGACAGACAGACAGACAGACAGACAGACAGACAGACAGACAGACAGACAGAGGGGAAGGATAGTATTGAGAAGAAAAATAAGCTCCAAAAGCAGTACGTACGAGGCAAAATCTTTGCTGTTTTGGGGAGAACGAACGTCGCGCGCATTGTGATATCAAAATATCGCCTTTCAATATGACGTCATGAACCTGTTCCAAACTAGAGCTAGTGTAAAATCAAAACAGGCGAATTACTGAAGCATCATTTCCTTACAAAGATTGTCTTCATTTTGAGCAAATTTTCTGCGCCGAACACCATAAAACTTTATTACCAATTCAGTGCCCCAAATGGCTTTTTGACCAATCAGGACGGATTCTAGGTGACCCTCTAAATGTTATAACGTTCAGGCAGGGACCCTTTTTGTTTATAAAGCTAAAAATTAACAAGACAAAGTAAAAATTTAAATCAGCAATATCAGTGTGATTTATTCTAAAGAATGACACTTCAAATGCTGTCAGATAATACTCTCTTTATCTAAAAAATACCGAAAAGCGAGTTTTGTCGGTGGGTGCTTTTCGGAACAGCGAGGCACCGCCCATCCTCTGAGTGTGCAATGCCGACTAGCTCACTTGAAATCTAAATTATCAAAGTTCGGAAAAATCAAGTGAAATTGGGTCACTCGCTTTACGTCAAATGTGTCTTTACGTCATTTCCCATCCGTCTGGAGTCGGTTCTAAATCTGTCGCTCTCTGTTCAACAAGAAAAAGCGAGGCAACCGAAACGCATGTTCAACATGGTTTGTCGTGTGTCAAACGCATTTGACCTGTGAATATTCATCACGTAAGGTGTGTTACTCTGATTGGCTGACCCAGGTCACGAGAATTCTTTGACTGACAGGCATAATCAGGTAGGAGCGCTCCAGTTCCCATTGCGGCTGTTCTGTCTAATTCGCGGGGTCGCTTCAAAATTTCTTTTGGTCGAATTAAACGGTAATAAAACCGTTATTTCTAATATGTTGACTGTTAGCAAGTGATAACAGACATGTCTCACAAACGATATCAGCATTCGTCTAAAAGGCTCATGCTTGATATCTTTTTTCTCGACATGTCTGTTATCATTTGCTAACAGTCAGCATATTAGAAATAACTCATAGTATTTGTTTTGAATCAGCACATGATAAGGAATGGAGGAATGATATTTGTTTGTTTTTTCATCTCACAATTAAGAAAGTCGCTATTTAACGGGTTTCTTCATTTTAAGCCCATTTTTCAATCCAACACAACAAAACTATATATTTTCGGATACAGGAGCAATTCAGAATACAAACCTGAGCGATCGAGAAGAAGAAGAGAATACAATAATGTCACTTTTGTGATTGAAATATCGAATTTTTTCAGAAATCGAAAAAATCAACTAATTTTGAGTGAATATTTCATAAGCGAATGTGTAAGGTGCCAAGCTGAAATGCAATCCCCTAGTCCGGACCAAGTCAAAGATCATGTAACGAACATTGCAACCAAACTGATGAAAAACAGCAGCTGTTAGAGTGCCGCCTCAACTTTTGCAAACAGTCAAATATGACGTCATCAAATAGCCCTATCCAAAATCGGCGAAATTGTTTCAAGCAAACGCTCTCAAAAATGTCTGTACCAAGTTTCATCACAATCTATCAAGTAGTTTTCGAGAAAAGCTTTTCACAGACAGACAGACATACACCCACACAGGCACACATATGTACGTACATTACTTGACTGAAGGTGGAAAGAGACAGAGTTGAGTGTGTTTATTTTATTTTAATCTGCTCTGTTAAAAAGCACAGTCCTTAAAGTACAAACGGATCTCCTCATCCTCTAAAGTCTTGCATGACTGTAATAGTATCCCTCTGGACTCAAAGCAAAAAGCAACAACCTCACAGTTTCCTGTGTGAAGTGGACATATTTATGTGTAATAATTTCACACACACACACACACACACACAGACAGACACACACACACACACACACACACACACAGACAGACACACACACACACACACACACACACACACACACATACACTAAAACAATGGTTGATCGGTGTCTTATTGCTCGTACCAAATGTTGGAGTACATCTGAAGATGTCAGATGCCAATCACATCCATAATTAGTGGATCTAGACGAAAACCACAGCTGTATGCGATTATTTTCTGATAAACATAACGGCGGGGGATCTTACCCTAGTGTTGCGGTGGGGTGTAGTAGGCAAATCGACCAAGCTGCGGGGGATCTTACCCCGTCAAATTTCACTGTTGATCTTTGTACCCATCGTGAGTCTAAACTAAGCTAAGCTGAAACTTAAAAATGGAAAGCAGTATCCACAAGTAGTTAGACTTTGACAAGCAAGAAGATTTAAGCCCTTCTGTTGACCGTGCTTTGTGTTATTTTATCATTTTTAACGTGGGGGACAATATTTCTGACCTGTCTTGGTGAAATTTCGTCTCTTATGTAGTACACGAGAGTATAAATGGTAAGAAAACTGACTGATCCAATGCAAACAAAAGTACTGGTCAGTATGACATAAAGTTCAATTCAAGAAAGTCTGCTTATCTACCATTTTAAGGCATTTATTGGAGACACCTACCCCGTGCTTGGTCTTGCGGGGGACAGAAAAGTGTGTAGCGCCTGCGGTGGACACAACTAGGCGTTCCACGATCCAGGGCGTGGTAGTTCACTAAGCGGCGATAATAACGACTACTTGTTACATCTTGTTTTGTACTGATGCGCCGACAGGGACGATAATACAATCATTTCATTGACCCTTTGTCTGGGTCAACGTGGACGGGTTGTGGTCACCCAGACCGTATCGATGCTACACTGTCACTGACTCGGTCCGACCGAAATACTTGACCTCGCCAAGCAAATCACGATCGTCTGGGATGTCATATTTCTTGAGCTTCTGGAAAGTTCAACATAACACTGATAAGGCATAAGAAACAAAGGGACGCGAGCGCTGTGAACATACTGTTGTTGTCTATATATAGAGCGCTTATATCCCTTTGTTTCTCAGGCCTTGTCGTTTGCGCTCGGCCTCACTGTGTTATGATACACAACACTGATAACTTGTGATACGATAATGTGATATTTCCAGTAATGATTAGTAACTTTAAGATATGTTTCGCTCACAAACAATCAGCTTAGGACCAAAAAGTATGCCACACGAATCACAGTCAAAGATAACTTGAGATATGAAATGCAATACTCCCAACACAATATGGTTTGATTGTTTTGTTTGCTTTGTGTTGTTTATTGTCTGATTGTTTTGTTTGCTTTGTGTTGTTTATTGTCTGATTGTTTTGTTTGCTTTG
Source organism: Littorina saxatilis (assembly GCF_037325665.1). NCBI lineage: Eukaryota > Metazoa > Mollusca > Gastropoda > Littorinimorpha > Littorinidae > Littorina > Littorina saxatilis. The sequence goes on from NC_090257.1 coordinate 43,926,048, forward strand.
TGTTGTTTATTGTTTGATTGTTTTGTTTGCTTTGTGTTGTTTATTGTCTGATTGTTTTGTTTGCTTTGTGTTGTTTATTGTCTGATTGTTTTGTTTGCTTTGTGTTGTTTATTGTCTGATTGTTTTGTTTGCTTTGTGTTGTTTATTGTCTGATTGTTTTGTTTGCTTTGTGTTGTTTATTGTCTGATTGTTTTGTTTGCTTTGTGTTGTTTATTGTCTGATTGTTTTGTTTGCTTTGTGTTGTTTATTGTTTGATTGTTTTGTTTGCTTTGTGTTGTTTATTGTCTGATTGTTTTGTTTGCTTTGTGTTGTTTATTGTCTGATTGTTTTGTTTGCTTTGTGTTGTTTATTGTTTGATTGTTTTGTTTGCTTTGTGTTGTTTATTGTTTGATTGTTTTGTTTGCTTTGTGTTGTTTATTGTTTGATTGTTTTGTTTGCTTTGTGTTGTTTATTGTCTGATTGTTTTGTTTGCTTTGTGTTGTTTATTGTTTGATTGTTTTGTTTGCTTTGTGTTGTTTATTGTTTGATTGTTTTGTTTGCTTTGTGTTGTTTATTGTCTGATTGTTTTGTTTGCTTTGTGTTGTTTATTGTCTGATTGTTTTGTTTGCTTTGTGTTGTTTATTGTCTGATTGTTTTGTTTGCTTTGTGTTGTGTATGGTTTGATTGTTTTGTTTGCTTTGTGTTGTGTATGGTTTGATTGTTTTGTTTGCTTTGTGTTGTTTATTGTTTGATTGTTTTGTTTGCTTTGTGTTGTTTATTGTTTGATTGTTTTGTTTGCTTTGTGTTGTTTATTGTCTGATTGTTTTGTTTGCTTTGTGTTGTTTATTGTCTGATTGTTTTGTTTGCTTTGTGTTGTTTATTGTCTGATTGTTTTGTTTGCTTTGTGTTGTGTATGGTTTGATTGTTTTGTTTGCTTTGTGTTGTTTATTGTTTGATTGTTTTGTTTGCTTTGTGTTGTTTATTGTCTGATTGTTTTGTTTGCTTTGTGTTGTTTATTGTCTTTGAGAAGCCAGGGGGTCGTGTGAGACCGGGTGAGCCTCCATCAAAGTCTAAGGCAGAAGGTTCTTTAAAACCCACGTTCTTCAGACTTTGGAGAAAGAAGAACATTGAAGAACAGAGCATTACGTGCACAACATTAACAACAACAACACGAGGATCAGCAGCGGCGGCAACAACAACAACAACAACAACAACAACAACAAACAACAACAACAACAACAACAACAACAACAACACGAGTATCAGCAGCGGCGGCAACAACAACAACAACAACAACAACAACAACGGAGCAATAAACAAACGATTCCCTACTAAAGCCAAGGCCAGCAAAACAGGTTGTGTACCAGTGGCGGCACTGTGTCAGCAGTACGAGCAACAAAAACCCTGGTGGTAAACACACTGTTGGCAGCTGTGCAAGCCCAAAATACTCCATGGAAACAGAGCACATGCACTTTACACGCACCCATAGGCCAGAGGTCATCAGGGAACACACAGAGAGCACAGGCACTGTATCCCACCCCATGATTGACTCTGCTCACAATAACCCTCAACCACGACGAAATAGGTGGAAGGTGGTGCGACTGATTGGGATGGGGGTTTGCTAGGGGACGGGTTGGGGGGGGGGGGGGGGTATTACGGTAGTATCGAGTTCAGCAAAAACGAAGAATAACACATTGTTGTTATGGTTTAAGGTAGCTCGCGGCGTCATTGTGACCTAGGATGAAAATGATGATGATGATGGTGATGATGATGATGATGATGATGATGATGATGATGATGGTGATGATGGTGAAGATGATGATAGTTCAACGTCATGGAAGCGGATGGCTTGGAGATTGGTGAAGTCTTACATCATCCTGACGTCAAATGATACAGATTCGATATCGTGTCTAAAGGCCTGGCATCACAAGTTCAATCTTTTACTGCCTTACCTGCGCCATTATAACAACAACAACAACAACAACAACAACAGTACCACCACAACAACAAGATACGGTTGTGTGTGAGGTTGTCACGTGATTAGCGACGTCACCAGATGTGACCTAGTGTGAGCAAGCAGCTGTGGCGTGACCTAGTGGGGGCTGTAGTGGTTCCCCTGCACCGAGCTAAAGTGATTATGTGTAACTCGGGTTCCCTGGCTCTCTTCTCGCTGTGACCTCGGGGTCAACCTCCTGGCTGATAAGACCGAACTAGTAAACATGAAGTAGTGCAGCGTGTGTGTCACCCATCTGTGTGTGTGTGTGTGTGTGTGTGTGTGTGTGTGTGTGTGTGTGTACATTGCAGTTCTAACTTATTTTTCATAACATGTGCATACAAGTGAAGCCGTTGAATACCGAACAATATCGCACGCACAGCGTAAATCCACACAATGGCTGACTTTGAGTGCAGACAGTGTGAGGTCATTCAACGCCAAAGGCTTTCATCATTATGATATGACCGTGCAAATCTCATCCTTCAACTGTGAGCGAAGCTGTCATCTCTTTCTCGCCAGGACGACGCCAGGATACAATAACAACTTACACAGCGGGGCTGGGGTGACTTACAGATATACTGCATATACTTGTAGGCAATTCAACTTGGTTTCTTTTTGCGGTTGATTTACCGGTTCCCATAATAAATAAAGGTCCTAGGGCTGACGAGCACATTTTCTTCGACGTCAAGTGTTAGGTCGAGACGCGCGTCATCGTGTGAAACCTTTCATTGAGCCGCCTTGTCGGGGTGTCAAGTTAAGATGTTTAAAACGCAGACGTACGCGTTGACGTACACATTCAAATCAAATGAAAAACGTCTTTGAAAACAATTGAAACGAATTACAAATATATATTATCTGACTAGTCTACACACCCATGCTTTGTAAAAGCACCCATACTTTGTGAATAAAGGTCTGAAGTCTCACTAACAAATTTTTTTGACGTCAAGTGTTACGTTGAGACGCGCATCCTCATTTTAAACCCTTTAAAAAAAAGTTCCCTGGCTGGGCGCGTGAAGGCGTGTAAAGCTAATATCTCAAGTTTGACTAAAGTTATAGGTACCTCATTTTTTTGCACACAATTCACTCAGCAAATCTGAGCTCAATTGACCCCAGAGTACCAGAGATACAAGTCTAAACTGTCGTGGGACAACAGACAAACATCTATTAACAGAGTGAAAACTAATAGCCGCTTTATTACATAAAGGCGGCTAAACTAGTGTGGTAAAGTGCAAGGTCATATTCGCATTCCTTTAGCTCACACTCGGATGAACTAGGAAAGTAATTGTTTATGCAAAGTTGTTACAGATTAGTTTTTGGAGTGGGGGGGCTATTAACCACTATCTGCCTGGCTACTTCCTTATTTGGAGGTGCTGCCTGGGCTAAGAACAAAACCTGGCATTTCCTGTCAGTAGTTGCAACTCAGTCAGCGATGACAACGTTCTCGGTCATAATAAAACACTGACATAATGTTTCCTCAACACGCATCATATTTTGTCAGTCATATTTGAAGAATTTGTCTTCAAGTTCTTGGTTGGAGGTCTTCTGTGCGTGGAGAGTCAAACGATCACCGGACGTGCTGCTGACATCAACTACCTGGAGTACATTAAACTCGTTTCCCAATCAGTTTGTGTATGTGTGTATCTGTGTGTGTGTGTGTCTTTGTGTGTGTGTGTGTGTGTGTGTGTGTGTATCTGTGTGTGTTCGTGCGTGTGTGTGTCTGTATGCGCGTGCGTGCGTGTGTGCGTGCGTGTGTGTGTGTGTGTGTGAGTAGGCTATGTTTGTGTGTGTGTGTGTGTGTGTGTGTGTGTCTGTATGCGCGTGCGTGCGTTCATGCGTGCGTGTGTCTGTATGCGCGTGCGTGCGTGCGTGCGTGCGTGCGTGTGTTTGTGTGTGTGTGTGTGTGTGTGTGTGTGTGTGTGTGTGTAAATATCTTTTCCTTTTTTTTAGTCAAGTTTTGACTAAATGTTTTAACATATCAATCAATCAATCAATAGGAAGCTTATATAGCGCGTATTCCGTGGGTACAGTTCTAAGCGCTTGTCGAAGAGTTGTCAACACACGACTAACAAAGAAACTAACATCTACAGACGGACACGAACCCTATCACACACTAGCAAACCCTGATAAACATACAACAAACAACTGTTTAACAACAATGTACACATCACTAGCTAGGTCCAAACAAAATGATATTAAGCACAAAGAAAACACCTCTCACAGAGCACAGCACAAGAATCATGTCGTTTGGGGCACAACACATCACGTCGAACATGAAAGTCGCAGCCAGCTACGGGAATAACTGAGTCTTCAACCTACTCTTGAACGCGCCAAGAGAGGGGCTCTGGCGAAGCTCAAGCGGCAGGGAGTTCCAGACGGAGGGGCCCGCGGAGGGAAATGCACGCTGACCAGCAGATGCGAGTTTCCAGCGAGGGATGTGAAGGCGGAGTGGGTCAGCAGCAGAACGAAGGGGACGGTCGGAGGGCTGGGTGTACAGGTCCAGGGAGGATTGAAGGTACTCGGGAGCAGAGTCGTTGAGACACTTGTAGACCAGAGTGGACAGTTTGTAGGAGATTCGGGTGTTGACAGGGAGCCAGTGCAAGGAGCGAAGTAGGGGGGTGATGTGGTCTCGCTTCGTCTTCCTCAACGTCAGCCTGGCAGCAGCGTTCTGGACTCGCTGTAGGCCATGAATGGATGAGGCGGGGAGGCCAGCCAGAAGGGAGTTGCAGTAGTCCAGACGACTGAAGATGAGGGAGACAACCAGCTTGACACAGGCGTCGTGGGTGAGGTAGCGACGGATGGAGGCGATGCGTCGTAGGTGGAAAAAGCAGGTCTTGATGATGAAGGAGATGTGTGTCTGCATGGAGAGAGTGTAGTCGAGAAAGACGCCAAGGCTCTTGACAGCAGGGGAGAATGGAACAGTCGCGTCATCCAGCTGGAGGTCGGTCACAGTGAGGGAAGCAATCTTCTGTCGTGTTCCAACGAGAAGGGCCTCCGTCTTCTCACTGTTCAGCTTCAACTTGTTCTCAGTCATCCAGTTCTTGATGTCAGTGAAACAACAGTGAAACTAACCCTAACCCTAATCGAGACGAGGGGGTGTATGTGTATGTGTGTGTGTGGGCGTGTGTGTAAAACGATTCAGACAAAACTACTGGACGGATTTTAATGAAACTTCACAAGAGAGTTCCTGAGTACGATATCCCCAGATGTTTTTTCCATTTTATCGATAAATGTCTTTGATGACGTCATATCCGGCTTTTAGTGAAAGTTGAGGCGGCACTGTCACGCCCTCATTTGTTGACCAATTAACATTCTGATCAAGCAATCTTCGACAAAGGTCGTACTTTGGTATTGCATTTCAGCTTAGAGGCTTAAAAATTGATTAATGAGTTTGGTCATTAAAAATCTGAAAATTGTAATCAAAATTATTTTTTTTATTAAACGATCCATAGATAATTTCATCTTACTCTTCGTCATTTCCTGATTCCAAAAACGATATGTATATGTTATAGTCGAATTAAAAACAAGCTCTAAAAAAAAAAAATATATAAAAATTATGATTACAATCAAATTTCCTTAATCGATTTGAAAACAATTTCATCTTATCCCTTGTCGAATCCTGATTCCAAAAACATATAGATATTTTATGTTTGGATTAAAAACAAGCTCAGAATGTTAAAAAGAATAGAGTTACAGAAAAGCGTTCTATCCCGCTCAGCGCAACCACTACCGCGCTATACAGGCTTGTCGATTTCACTGCCTTTTCCACGAGCGGGTACACGGTCTTGGTGAAAAAATGCTGTGCGTTCTGTTTCATTCTGTGAGTTCGACACCTTGACTAAATGTTGTATTTGTGCCTTACGCGACTTGTTTTTATTTTTTATATCAACGAAGAATAACAAATATACAAAACAAACAAGTTGCGTAAGGCGAAATTACTACATTTAGTCAAGCTGTGGAACTCACAGAATGAAACTGAACGCACTGCATTTTTTCACAATGACCGTAGTCCGCCGCTTGTGCATAACGGAGTGAAACTGACGAGCCTGTTCAGCGCGGTAGTGGTTTCGCTGTGCTGCATAGCACGCTTTTCTGTACCTCTCTTCGTTTTAACTTTCTGAGCGTGTTTTTAATCTAAACATATCATATCTATATGTTTTTGGAATCAAGAACCGACAAGGAATAAGATGAAATTGTTTTGAAATCGATTTCGGAAATTTAATTTTGATCATAATTTTTATATTTTTAATTTTCAGAGCTTGTTTTTAATCCAAATATAACATATTTATATGTTTTTGGAATCAGGAAATGATGTAGAATAAGATGAACGTAAATTTGGATCGTTTTATATAAAAAAAATTATTACAATTTTCAGATTTTTAATGACCAAAGTCATTAATTAATTTTTAAGCCACCAAGCTGAAATGCAATACGGAAGTCCGGCCTTTGTTGAAGATTGCTTTACAAAAACTTCAATCAATTTGATTGAAAAATGAGGGTGTGACTGTGCCGCCTCAACTTTTACAAAAAGCCGGATATGACGTCATCAAAAGTATTTATCGAAAAAAAGAAAAAAAATGTCCGGGGATATCATTCCCAGGAACTCTCATGTCAAATTTCATAAAGATCGGTCCAGTAGTTTGGTCTGAATCGCTCTACACACACACACGCACAGACAGACACACACACACACACACACACACACACACACACACACACACACACACACACACACACACACACACACAAACACATACACCACGACCCTCGTCTCGATTCCCCCTCTATGTTAAAACATTTAGTCAAAACTTGACTAAATGTAAAAACACTCCATTGAACCAGTGGGTGACGGTATTTCTGAAACTGGAAAGGTCTAGAAATGGAGACGTGTGACGGTGTGTGTGTGTGATAGGGGTGATGACGTCAAAGGCAGCCATCCAATCAGGTTGGCCGTGATGCGGCGCGTGCCTGCACGAGCTGGAGACCCGGGTTGTCATCTCACTTTGTGATTCCTCGCTAAGCCCGGATGATGCCTTAAAGGCACCGTACACGACTCGGCTAGCATCTGGGATCAGGCCAAGTTTGTACAGTACGCGGAACAAGGCCAAGTTTGTACAGTACGCGGAACAAGGCCAAGTTTGTACAGATCAAGTGGAGGGCTGGTCTCATCCCTTGTTACAGTCTGACCAGAACAAGTAGAGGGCTGGTCTCATCCCTTGTTACAGTCTGACCAGATCAAGTGGAGGGCTGGTCTCATCCCTTGTTACAGTCTGACCAGATCAAGTGGAGGGCTGGTCTCATCCCTTGTTACAGTCTGACCAGATCAAGTGGAGGGCTGGTCTCATCCCTTGTTACAGTCTGACCAGATCAAGTGGAGGGCTGGTCTCATCCCTTGTTACAGTCTGACCAGATCAAGTGGAGGGCTGGTCTCATCCCTTGTTACAGTCTGACCAGATCAAGTGGAGGGCTGGTCTCATCCCTTGTTACAGTCTGACCAGATCAAGTGGAGGGCTGGTCTCATCCCTTGTTACAGTCTGACCAGATCAAGTGGAGGGCTGGTCTCATCCCTTGTTACAGTCTGACCAGATCAAGTGGAGGGCTGGTCTCATCCCTTGTTACAGTCTGACCAGATCAAGTGGAGGGCTGGTCTCATCCCTTGTTACAGTCTGACCAGATCAAGTGGAGGGCTGGTCTCATCCCTTGTTACAGTCTGACCAGATCAAGTGGAGGGCTGGTCTCATCCAGTGTACAAGCCTGGACATGATGTGAGATGATGGTGAGCAGAACGACTGACTGGCTTTACACGGGAAGGGGTGCGCCTTTAACCCACCTCCCTCACCCCTCACCCCCACCCCCCCCCCCCACCCCCGCTCCCCCGCCCATTGACTGCCCATCGATCCTCCCTGGTAATCGTTCTCAGCAAACTTGGAGGGGGTGGGGTCCTGGACCGTGCTGGCTGATTGCCTGTCCGCTCTGAACACTTTGCCGCCACTTCAATCTTCCTCAATGGAAATGGATTGGAAATAGAAGTGCGACTAACGTCAAGCATCCTCTTAAATTTTTTTCCCACAAAAGTCAAACCATAAACACGTTTTGTGCTTTAAGAAAACATTGTGAGGTTTGCAGAATGAATAAGAGTTTACCGTTCTTGTCGAGCACAGCATTTTCATGGCGACCTTGATCCATGCAGGCAAACTGATGAGACCACCCCTCCCCTTGATCCATGCAGGCAAACTGATGAGACCACCCCTCCCCTTGATCCATGCAGGCAAACTGATGAGACCACCCCTCCCCTTGATCCATGCAGACAAACTGATGAGACCACCCCTCCACTTGGTCACTTACCGAAAGTCTACAGCCTGGTTTGCTTCCTGTCCACAAAGGTGGTGTTTTTGTTTTGTTTTAGTTTTTGCCGAATTAATTCAGCCACTGATACCTATACTATCTGTCTGCAAAATATATTCAGATAAAAAATATTTAAAGGCACAGTAAGCCTCCCGTAAACCATCACAGATACGGTCAGGCTTTTACACACAGTACAAACACCCTTTCATTTAAACACTCACCGATTGAAAACATCCTAGGTGCCCTCCGTAAAGAGCGAACAATTTTCAAAGAATTTATTTTTGCGTGGTTTATCTTTCCCCTGAGCCATCGTGAACCCTTGTGATCCAGTTTCCCCTTTTCACAGTGTAGTCGTCAGTTAGTCATTTGAATGCGACTCGATGTGAGCTTATTTACAATAGCACGTTTTTATGCACGAAACAAACGGCTGTGGTTCACAAGAACTCTTGCGATGGCTTTTGACTGTTGAGAGGAACGGCGATATGCACTGATAAACCGTCGTCTGCTACGACCCTTGCGTGACCCTGCTTCCGGGCTTTTCTTTTTTCAAACTTTCACAACTTCGAATTGTACTGATCTTGTCTTTATGAAAAAAGAATTATTTTATGATTAAAGAATGTTTGTGTATCAAGCTGTCAATTTATTATTTAGATTTTAAAAGTTAGGTCTAGCGCAAAAACGCACCACGGTCCAAAAACATTTTGATAATCATCGATTCACGGCTATCGCCAGTTTACATCGATAGAATGAGACCCGAAGGGAAGTAACTCATGTTTGACCTGAGTTCAGGATGGGTCCAAAAAGTGTTCGAGACAATCTGCAAAATTAATTCTTTAAAAATTGCTCGCTCTTTACGTAGGGCACCTAGGATGTTCCCGTTTGGTGAGCGTTCAATGGAAGGGTGTTGTACTGTGTGTAAAAGCCTGACAGTATCTGTGATGGTTTACGGGAGGCTTACTGTTCGGGCGTGAATTCCGGTATTCATAACAGCCGTCCAGCACCAAAACGAGGCGCCATTGTTGTTGAGGACCAAGTCCACGAAAATAAATTCTTTGAAAATTTCTCACGCTCGACAGAAAGCAGCCAGGATGTTCCCGTTCGGTGAGCGTTCAAATGGAAGTATGCTTGTACTATATGTAGACGCTCGGGGAGCTCTGTGATGGTTTACGGGAGGCTTACTGTGCCTTTAAAAAACAATTATAACATCAATTTTTTTGCGCATGATAACTCTTATCGGACACAATTTAGCAAAGGAAAACGCCTGACGTGTTCAGTAAAAGCCCCACTCAGCTGCAAATCACACTGATGTCCGTTCTCTGCAGAAGAATCCCTAAAACATCACAGCAACAGTTTACCCTCTATCCAAATTTAAAAATGAAAAAATCCAGATCTGCGCAGAAAGCAGGCTGTTGCTTGTTGGAATGTGTCCCAGTGGAGGCTGGTCTTGTCACGTGACACATCTGTGGCGGTGTGCACGACACGGGGAAGGAGGAACCTTTACTTGCTGTCGGGTTTAAGCGGTGCACAGTCCCATTGAATGACACTTCTTTGCCATTAACATATCATCTCAAACTGTTTTAATACCATTTCACATTGTAATGAGTTGATGATTCATTCTGCCAGGCTGACCTCACTCACCGTCTTACACCTACATACCCAGCATTAGAGGACATTTTAATGCGCGTAATGCCAACTCGGCAACTGTTGTGTGTGTGTGTGTGTGTGTGTGTGTGTGTGTGTGTGTGTGTGTGTGTGTGTGTGTATGTGTGTATGTGTGTGTGTGTGTGTGTGTGTGTGTGTGTGTGTGTGTTTTACATGTAGTCAAATGTACATTTTAGACAGAGGTGAGAAAAGTTTTACTTTGACATTTATTTTGCAGGATCCCCGGACAATGAAAAGAATTGTGTTATTAATGACATTGAGCGATGTGTGTGTGTGTGTGTGTGTGGAGCGATTCCCATAAAACTAATGGACAGATCTCCATGAAACTTTACATACACATTTTTCCAGATGATATCCCTATTGTATTCTTTATCCTTTTCTCAATCCAAAAATATTACCCAATATTGACGGACTGTGTGATATCTTCTGCTATAGTCTGTTGAAACAGGTCGAAACAGACCAATAGCAGAAGATATCATCACACAGTCAGTCAATGTTAGATATATTGCTAATTCTCTGGACATTTTGTATTTACTGTAAAGAAATTAAAAAAGTATTTGTCTCAGTTTTGGCTGTTCCATATCCCTCCCTCTGATTATTATTTCTTTTTGTTCACTCTTTTCTTGTACTTTTCAGTTTTTCAAAATGTCTTTTCTTTCAAAAAGTCTTTAGTCACTTGCTCAACTAAATTCTGGGATAATTACATTTTCATATATATTTGTTTGTTTTTAAATTTAGGTGTTTTTGTTTTGTAATCGAGTGCCGTAACACTACGATCACCTCGGGAGGCGAAGTGCAATCAAACAGGATAGAAAATGTTAGGGCTAATCGGAAACCACCAGACCCCATCACAAACAGAATTCCACAATCCACGGGTGTTGACTTAAAGGCCAACAACTCGGGTGCAGAGTCTGCTGTGAAAGGAGCGGTAGCCTCCCCTGTCACAATCGCCCCCGTTGGAATGAACTCCGTTCCCAAGTTCCGAACCGGGGGACCACTGTCCATCCCAAGTTCGCAGAATGGGAACAGCACGAAAATGTTCAGTGGTCATATTATGCCATTACCTGATCATATCATGCCGAGTCCCATCCTGCTCGCAGTGCCAGATGTAACCGAGAGCCGTAACACTACGATCACCTCGGGAGGCGAAGTGCAATCAAACAGGATTGAAAATGTCAGGGCTATTTTCTTTGCCCTATAAAAACTGTTATGCAGACCCGAAGGTTTCCATGAACATACAGACAATCGGAAACCACCAGACCCCATCACAAACAGAATTCCACAATCCACCGGTGTTGACTTAAAGGCCAACAACTCGGGTGCAGAGTCTGCCGTGAAAGGAGCGGTAGCCTCCCCTGTCACAGTTTTTGAAGTGGGGAAGCAATAAAGAGGTCGCCGATATCAAAACTGATATCGACGGAAATGTCGTCGATATCACTTATGCACTGAGCTCAGTTTTGCCCAATTGACAAATGGAAATCCACGTAACATATGAAATAGCAATATATGCATATGTTGAATTTGGATTGAAACAAGCTCATAAATCAAGAGAGTCCATTGTATGCCGATTAGGTCCATTTTGGCCTGTGTTATTGAAACAATGATGTCAGCCGATTAGGTCCATTTTGGCCTGTGTTATTGAAACAATGATGTCAGCGCTTTCTCGGTTTCACATTTCGTCTTGATGAAGAAATGCAGTGCGATCAGTTTCATTCTGTGACATCTTGACTAAATGTATTGATGTTAGCTGTACGCGACTTGTTTGAACGTGTTGTGCGATACGTAGTAATGCCGAGTGTATTATGCATTTTACCTTTAAGCTACTTGAAGTCTTAATTATTATTCTGGGACTGTGTTACTTTACTTGTTTTATATTGTTTGGTGCGAGTGTTATCTGAACTGCCTCCTGCCGATGTCTTCATTTATTACCAATTCAGTGTCGACATGCCCCATATGGCTTTTTGACCAATCAGGACGGATTCTAGGTGACCCTCTAAATGTTATAACGTTCAGGCAGGGACCCTTTTTATATTTAGTCAAGTTTTGACTAAAATATTTTAACATCGTTGTATATCACGCTAAAAATTAACAAGACAAAGTAAAAATGTAATTCAACAATATCAGCGTGATTTATTCTAAAGAATGACACTTCAAATGCTGTCAGGCAATACTCTCTTTATCTAAAAAATACCGAAAAGCGAGTTTTGTCGGTGGGTGCGTAACGGAACAGCGAGGCACCGCCCATCGTCTGAGTGTACAATGCCGACCGCTCACTTGAAATCTAAATGATCAAAGTTAGGAAAAATCAAGTGAAATTGCGCCACTCGCTTTACATCAAATGTATCTTTACGTCATTTCGCATCCGTCTGGAGTCGGTTCTATATCTGTTGCTCTCTGTTCAACGAGAAAAAGCGAAGCAACCGAAACGCATGTTCAACATGGTTTATCTTGTGAGATTGTTGTGAGTCAAAGGCATTTGACCTGTGAATATTCATCACGTCAGGTGTGTTACTCTGATTGGCTGACTCAGGTCACGAGAATTCTTTGACTGACAGGCATAATCAGGTAGAAGCGCTC
>NC_090257.1:43938800-43987030 GCF_037325665.1 Littorina saxatilis
ATCCGTCTGGAGTCGGTTCTATATCTGTTGCTCTCTGTTCAACGAGAAAAAGCCGGCTACCCGGGTATTCATTCTAGTACATATATATACGGCTTCTCTGTGTGTGTGTGTGTGTGTGTGTGTGTGTGTGTGTGTGTGTGTGTGTGTGTGTTTGTGTTTGTGTGTGGGCAACACCTGTGGATTGTAGAGTTCTGTTTGTGATGTGGTCTGGCGGCATTGGTGTGTGTCTATATATGTTCAGGACTTCCTTCCAGAAGCCATAACAGTTATTCTCAATCTCGTTTGAGTGGACTTCGGCTTCACATATGATTGTGGTGTTTCGGCACTCGGTTACATTTGGCGTCGTCGACAGCGATGGGACTCGACATGAGATATTTCAACACGTGCTCTCAGCGCGCAGCGCTGAACCGATTTGGGGTTTTCTCTTTATCTTCTCCAGTGTTTTCAGCGTTTATCTCCCTTCCTTCGTGTGGCATCAATCCATATTCCCGTTACTATTTTTAGAATGTCACTGCGCTGTCCAGAACGCTTCCCTTGCACCCTGAAGTTGTTCTTACTGTCAAAGTGAAAAGGTCGAATCAATTTATAGCCACGCGAAAAATACACTGTCACCTATCTATTTATAGATATAGATATACATATACGGCTTCTCTGTGTGTGTGGGCAACACCTGTGGATTGTAGAGTTCTGTTTGTGATGTGGTCTGGCGGCATTGGTGTGTGACTGAATAATCAGGCCTTCCTTCCAGAAGCCATAACAGTTATTCTCAATCCCGTTTGAGTGGACTTCGGCTTCAAATATGATTGTGGTGTTTCGGCACTCCGTTACATTTGGCCACGCTGTCTGTCTCTGTCTCGCGATTCACCCCGGCGAAGCCGGGTATTCCTCTAGTTTCTAATATGCTGACTGTTAGCAAATGATAACAGACATGTCTCACAAACGATATCAACATTCGCCTAAAAGGCTCATGCTTGATATCTTTTTTCTCGACATGTCTTGTTATCATTTGCTAACAGTCAGCATATTAGAAATAACTCATAGTATTGTTTTGATGAAGTCACACAAAATATTGAAACGTACCACACACACAACCAGCAGGAGAGAGAGAGAGAGAGAGAGAGAGAGAGAGAGAGAGAGAGAGAGAGAGAGAGAGAGAGAGAGAGAGAGAGAGAGAGAGAGAGAGAGAGAGAGAGAGAGAGATGCACGAACACGCAAGCACACACAGCTCACACTGAGAAAGACCGTGTGTACAAAACAACAGAAACTTTATTGTTATGTTGCGCACATTCAATCCAAGGCTTCAGTTTCTGGCTCTGACGTCATATCAGTGTTCACTGAACACCCATCACGCACACACACATACCCCTCACACACATACCCCTCACAACACTCCACTCATTCAGACATGCTTTGTGTCACTCTAAACACCGCTTACACCCCACAGTCTCTATCTGACACACACACATGTACATAGCCAGTATCGATTCGACACTACGGACGGTGTAGAGTCGTGTTAGGTAAGTTATGGAATAATCATAATACTACGCCGCCACAGACAAGAACGATGCCGAGAGAGGAACCACGACTGTGTTCGGGTCATACAGCCGGGTTCCTTTGTCAGCAACACTCTGGTCTGTCAGCAGTTCATGAATATTTAAAACGCCACGCCACCATTTGTCGTCACGATCAAGCAATGAAATTAGCAAAATGACGTCATGTGAGTATGACGTCATGACCTCACTGACGGGCCACAACGGAAATGAGTTAATAATGCTCTATGAAAGACAAGTTAGTTCCATTCAAATTAAAACATTACATCAGAGCAGAACAAATACACACACAATGTGACAATGACTTGGAGGGTTCATGACACACACAATCTGCACAAATAGTTTACCACCTGACTCTAAGACTGCCAACATGTCACACCCCTGCATGTAGTTATACACTCAGACTCTACCCTCAATTCAAATTTAACATCTACCCTGAGTTCAAAGTTAACATCTACCCAGAGTTCAAAGCTAACATCTACCAAAGTTCATTGTTAACTCCTACTGACCAGATCATTCTGACATACATGCTTTCTTTTCCACTTCCCTACCCTTAATTTTGTCTTCCAAATTCTCTTTTTTTCTCCTTGTTTTTATAATAGTATATGTTGTGTACTTGCAAGAAGTGACAGAAGCTAAGTGTGAAGGAAACGCCAGGAAAGCCAGACTCTAATTGACTAGACATAACATGCAGCTCTAACAGTGCAGACACTGTATAACAGTAGGGCAAACCTCTTGACTCTTAAAATCATACAACGCAAATATACACAATTGTCATGTAAAATTCACGTGGCCAACATCCTAACACGCGTTTAACACAACTCCCCCCCCCCCCCCAATAAAAAAAAAACAACCTAAAACATAACAAAACCATGACACTGAACACATAACTTCAACCTCCACTCTTCCTCCAGACAGACATAACAGACACACAAACCCTCCAAGATAAAGACTGGCCATATGAACTTGCATGTTGACAACAATACTGCACTGATTCCACACGAAGCAGGGAACAAGAAGGAACAAAGGGAGATAATGCGATAGACTGTACAGAGCACTACACTATGTGTAGCCAGGAAACAGTCAAATCACTCCTTCAGGTCACTGGGAGTCTGCATGGTAACGCACTTGTTCATAGACTGTTTATCTCAATACATTTGCAAGAATCTTTCAATTTGAAATGCACACTTCAATTATGATTGTTCACGCAGAATGTTTGTACCGATGAGACCCATAAGCTAAATGTTTCGGGAAAAATGAAAAGGATGGATGATGTCACTGCAACTTTTAGTCAGAATACAAGTTACGTGTCCTTGTGATCTATGAGAGTATGTGTACATTGATGAAGTGAGGTTGCTGTCAGCTGAACCCAATATCACAAGTTAATACCAAAGTTGGCCTTTCATATCAGTACGTATGTACCGTAATGCCTTTTTCTGACACAACTTTCAATGGGAGCTCTTTGGCTTTCTAACAGCTGTCAGTGTGTATCCGGCTTTCTAACAGCTGTCAGTATGTATCCGGCTTTCTAACAGCTGTCAGTGTGTATCCGGCTTTCTAACAGCTGTCAGTGTGTATCCGGCTTTCTAACAGCTGTCAGTGTGTATCCGGCTTTCTAACAGCTGTCAGTGTGTATCCGGCTTTCTAACAGCTCTCAGTGTGTATCCGGCTTTCTAACAGCTGTCAGTGTGTATCCGGCTTTCTAACAGCTGTCAGTATGTATCTCATAGATATTAAAACAACACCCCATCAACTTGTTTCTTGTGAGCTAAGCTGGGTCAAGACTAGTGTTGAAACATCCTAGATGCAAGCAGGGTGATTGTATGACAATAATACATAATAATAATGCGATATTCTCAATAAAATAATAAGACATTTCATTAGCGGCGAATGCTGACAACTCTCCTTCACCCAAGTGAACAGCACAAACACAGAACTCCAATCAGACGAAAGCAGAGAACAAAAGGCTGGAACAGACATGTGACCAAAGCTGATTGGATGAAAAGTGAAAAGCCACAACATGAGGGAAACAAATGATAATCAACCATCGGATGACCATGTTAGCATTGCACTCATCACGTAGCTCTACACATCACAACCTGGTCCACTCTCTCACTGTCTCCACATCACACTCTACTCAAGTGTTCTGCTGTTGAAGAGACTTTTAGTCACCAGTTCTGACCACTAGTGTGCACCATGTTTTGCAAGTAGAATGATGTACTATATCACACTGTGTTCAAAACTGGTTCCAAAACGTGTTCAAAAATGTAACATTTTAATGTCGAGTCCAGGACGTGGTTGACTTTCACACGTTTCTACACATCAGCGCCTGGTATCATTCACACTCACACATCACATCAGGACCTGTTACACACCCACACTGGTACACACTTCACGACCAGGTACACATTGACACCATGACGCGCAGGACCTGTTACACACCCACACTGGTACACACTTCACGACCAGGTACACATTGACACCATGACGCGGTCGACTTTCACACGATATTATACATCATCCTGGCATGGTGGACAATCACACTATTTATACATCATACACCCACACAGCCCACCGGCTTTATAGGCCAAATGAGTGACCTGGCTAGGCGGCACAGTGCATGGTATCATGGTATGTACGGTACAGCCCCCCCCCCCCCCCCAGCAAGCAGAGGGCATTGGGGCAAGGGGTTAGGGGGCGCCGCTTGACCAGCTCTTGTCATTCTTCACCGAGGCATTAGCATCTTTACAGGTAGGCATTAGATAATCTGTCTTTACATGTTTTAACAAGCCAGTCTGTAAGAGTCATCTTTGGTCCTGTGGGCAAAGCAAGTGTAGCATTAGCAGCATCATTCATCCAGGACCCCTTCTTTTTCTTTATTTGGTGTTTAACGTCGTTTTCAACCAAGAAGGTTATATCGCGACGGGGAAAGGGGGAAGATGGGATAGAGCCACTTGTCGATTGTTTCTTGTTAACAAAAGCACTAATCAAAAATTTGCTCCAGGGGTTTGCAACGTAGTACAATATATTACCTTACTGGGAGAATGCAAGTTTCCAGTACAAAGGACTTACATTTCTTACATACTGCTCGACTAAAATCTTTACAAAAATTGACTATATTCTATACAAGAAACACTTAATAAGGGTAACAGGAGAAACAGAATCCGTTAGTCGCCTCTTACGACAAGCTGGGGAGCATCGGGTAAATTCTTTCTCGTCCCAACCAATATGGGACTCCCTCTAACCTGCGGGGGGTTCTAGGCCCCCCCCCCCCCCCCATTTTGTACAAGAAATGGAAGTAGTGATGACCCTTTCAACATGAGTGATGGTCTGATGGAGTCTCATTGCCATTGTCACCCAGCTCAAAGGGTGAACATATAACCAGCACTTCAACAGGTAAACTTCAGTCCGGCAGCGAGTCTTAACATGAATTTAGTGTGCACATGATAACTCTGATCCCACATAATTTAGCAAAAGCAAACGTTTAACATATTGAACTCTTAATTGCAGGTGGCAATTCACATGTAACCCCTAACACCCAGACAACTGTTACTCTCTACCAGAAAGTTACATAACTCTGAAAGACACCCCAGTCCCAACCATTCGCCCAATCATAAATATAGTGCATCAACAAATCGCCAAGTACATTTTTGTAACATTTTGACATTTCAGAATCAACCCTTTCTGTATTTCTTTATTTGGTGTTTAACGTCGTTTTCAACCGAATCACACCCTACTTCAACTGGAACTCCTTTCAGTATCTGGTGATTTCTTTGCCACAGTTTGTGTATTGGAAAGAAAGTTCATGGGCAGAGTGATCATGTCATGTCCTCCCTGTCAGAGTGTGTATCAGTATATGATGTCATGTCCTCCCTGTCATCTTCGTGCAGCTGTCCAACAAGGGAGCGAACTGTGCTGACTGCAGTTGTCTCCCTTACCCCGCGGCTTGGTGTGTTGTGCCCAGCAGCAGCCGTTGTGTGGGCGTGACAACACTGTCCTCTCCCCTGTGGGCGCCACACTTGTAGAGGTGACGTCATGGCGCCGAGCACAGCAGGGTGTCATGCAGGCTGACGTCATACACACGTCTCCACGGTGACACACACCGCTCAGTCCTTGCGGCCAGGCCAGCGACAGACGCTCGTGGTTGCAGCGATGACCAGAAGCAGTGGCGGACAGACAGCGAAGCCGGTGACCAGATCAGCCATCATAAAGCCAGCAGCGCCATCAGCTTACATGTTCAAGTCAGCGCCACACGGAACAGGGCGACCCCGTTCATGTGCAGTGATGTTGAAGCGTGAGAGAGTCCACAGGAACACACGTCCCGTTGGTTATGAAGAGGAGGAGGGGGGCTGGGCGGTCATGAACTGCTGGAGGAGGGGGTTCTGCAGTGGGGGGAGGGGCGCGGGGAGCTTGGCCAGGGTTTCTGGGGAGGCCTCGCTACGCAGCACCTTGTTCTCGTACTCCACGGTGCGCATGCGCTCCATCAGCTCCTTGATCTGCTCCTTGAGCACCTCCACCTCCTCCCGCACCGCGTACATCAGGTGAGACTTCACCAGGTCCTGCAACAACAACAACAAAACGTCACGACTTTGGTCAACAACTGTACCACACAACTGTACCACACAATTGTACCACACAACTGTCCCACACAACTGTCCCACACAACTGTACCACACAACTGTACCACACAACTGTACCACACAACTGTACCACACAACTGTACCACACAACTGTACCACACAACTGTACCACACAACTGTACCACACAACTGTACCACACAACTGTACCACACAACTGTACCACACAACTGTACCACACAACTGTACCACACAACTGTCCGTCAAGCACACTTGAGCAATACCAATGTTACACAGTCATCTGTCACACCCAGAGATATCAACATTGAGACATGTTACACAGTCATCTGTCACACCCACAGATATCAACATTATACGTTAATTGGATCTGTGATCCAAACATGGCTTTTGGTCAATCGAGATGGAAGTTTATTCCACAAGCCCGTAGGGCGAGTGGAATAAACTGCCATCGAGATTGACCAAAAGGCATGTTTGGATCACAGATCCAATTAACATATATATCTCGACATTCACTGGTCTTAGGGTTTTTGTTTTCAAAGAAGAAAGAAACTTGCTTGAACACGGACCACTTCTCCGAGCAAAATCAACAAACCTAATCACTCGCAGTCCACCTCAAGGTCTCGGCCAACCAAGACTATGGCATACAAGAATAGTGACGTAAGAGAATAGAATGTCGTCTTTTGATTTGGAACGTGACGTGTTTCAGAACTTCTTCTGGACAACTCGGATGGTCTTCTGCGTAGTGGTTGGCACGAGATTCTTTTTCTTCTTCGACAGTTCATCCTCCGATACTGTAGCAAAACGTTTCATCTTTTTTTTCACTTTCGAGTATGCGGACGACTGAACTTGACCGCTAAAAAGTATTCCTTTCGGTATTATTACGCCGAGTCTGAACATGAGGTCTGAACATTGTTTTTAGGCAGGATCTAGGTGAAAGCGAGGCTGTTCTTATCTCTGTGTACAGTCGAGAGAGAGAGAAATACATGTCGAGACATTGAGACATGTTACACAGTCATCTGTCACACCCACAGATATCAACATTGAGACATGTTACACAGTCATCTGTCACACCCACAGATATCAACATTGAGACATGTTACACAGTCATCTGTCACACCCACAGATATCAACATTGAGACCAGCAACTTGCATTCCTACCATGTCTTCATTCACACACACAGTAGAAACACCGAGTCCCTAAACAAAGTCATGCAGCAAGAGTTGAAGGCCACCCCACTGACCTCCCTGCCCCTCAGCCCTTCTCTCCCCACGCTGAGCAAAACACAGGTACGTCTCTACATCAACATAACCCTCCAACTCCCCTCCCCTGAGCAAAAACACCAACATGCACACACACACACAGAGGTCACAGGTAAGGGAGAAGTGTATTAATCTAATACTGGCAACCTTGACAATCCAAACAGCCCCAGTGCAGTGTTCGAGGAGTATAACACTGCGGTCAAAACAAGCCAGGAAAACATGTGTGCTGGCACATGGTCCCTCACATGACCCTGAGGGCAAGAGAAGAGACTTGGAATACAGTGCACCCTATAGCGGTGTAGTACGGTCAGGCCAGGACCCATCCACCCCACTCCCCACAGATAACAGCCGGTGAGGCGGCCTGATCAAAACAAGCAGAAGCTGACCACACGGCGAGTGACAAACAACGTGGTCACCTTGTCGACACAGGGCTGGTCAGTGGTCACCTTGTCGACACAGGGCTGGTCAGTGGTCACCTTGTCGACACAGGGCTGGTCAGTGGTCACCTTGTCGACACAGGGCTGGTCAGTGGTCACCTTGTCGACACAGGGCTGGTCAGTGGTCACCTTGTCGACACAGGGCTGGTCAGTGGTCACCTTGTCGACACAGGGCTGGTCAGTGGTCACCTTGTCGACACAGGGCTGGTCAGTGGTCAGGTGCGGGTGGACCATGTCGACACAGGGCTGGTCAGTGGTCACCTTGTCGACACAGGGCTGGTCAGTGGTCAGGTGCGGGTGGACCATGTCGACACAGGGCTGGTCAGTGGTCAGGTGCGGGTGGACCAGGCAGCAGGTGGCCAGCGTGCAAGGTCAGCACTTCACTGTCTTACATCACGGCGGTCACCGCACAGAAAACACCACCACATACTGGACACGACATGCTCCGTTTTTTTCACACGCGCCCAAAAGAGAGCTTGCGGTCTCACAGCGTAGTGTAGCCGAGGGCCAGCGTTGACACAGCCCGGAATGCAAACATTGCCCGCTTCGCTCCCCCAATTCCCACCGGTCGATCAGTCCACAGGCCAAAAATACACACACTATCCTCCAAAGCGGACAGGGTTAGCTATCTAAGCTGTGACGTGCATGAAATAGCAATACAGACCGCCGCTTGCCAGGTAGATAAGGACCCTCGTTTACCTAATTTAGATATCGATAGAAGATCCGGCTGAGTGACATGCAGTCTACCTGTGTGTGTGTTGCACTGTGCATACTGTGGGCTGAGAGGTGTGGGCGGACACAGACGTCAGACAGCCAGGTGTGCATAATGCAGGGCGTGGGAGGAAGATGAGCACGGTGAGCCAGCAGGTAGCACGGTCAGCCAGCAGGTAGCACAGGTAACAAGACAGGTAAACAGCGCTGCACCTCATTATCAGTCAGGTAAATATAGAGTCCCTGACCTTTCATCTCACACCGCCACAATGCGCGTCATTGTAAATGTATGTAATATGTGTTCTAGGGAGAGAGAGAGAGAGAGAGAGAGAGAGAGAGAGAGAGAGAGAGAGAGAGAGAGAGAGAGAGAGAGAGAGAGGGTGGAGGGGCTACACCATTGCAGACAGACGATGAGTGAAGGAATGCAGTGAGTGAAGGAATGAAGATGAGCACGGTGAGCCAGCAGGTAGCACGGTCAGCCAGCAGGTAGCACAGGTAACAAGACAGGTAAACAGCGCTGCACCTCATTATCAGTCAGGTAAATATAGAGTCCCTGACCTTTCATCTCACACCGCCACAATGCGCGTCATTGTAAATGTATGTAATATGTGTTCTAGGGAGAGAGAGAGAGAGAGAGAGAGAGAGAGAGAGAGAGAGAGAGAGAGAGAGAGAGAGAGAGAGAGAGAGAGAGAGAGAGAGAGAGAGAGAGAGAGAGAGAGAGAGAGAGGGTGGAGGGGCTACACCATTGCAGACAGACGATGAGTGAAGGAATGCAGTGAGTGAAGGAATGCAGTGGCGGCACTCGGTTTTCAACACACTACACTAACGCTTCACCCAGACTTCACCAGTCCTGTCAATCATAATGACGGTGTGACCAGGTGCAGGTGGGGGTGGAGGGGGAGCTGTGTGTACTGATCAAATTGATTGATGATGTCACTGCGAGGAGTAAAGAGCGAAAAAGGTGCAATTGAGGTCTTCAACACTCACTGGAGAGCCCGAACCACTCAACCGCTTCAATCGTTGACACTGTCGTCTCCCTTCCAGTGTCGTCTCCCTTCCAGTGTCGTCTCCCTTCCAGTGTCGTCTCCCTTCCAGTGTCGACACATTCTCTGCATCCAGCTTCACCCCAACAAGCTTCCCGCAAAGAAAACACCAATATTCTGCCTGTACTACCTCACATTAGCATAAACAAATCCAGTCTATTTAGACCCTCGCTCAAGCCTCGTCAGGTATTCAGCAGTGAGATGTTGCTGATGGCTCGTCATTAACATAATGCTGATTAGCAGGGCCGCCAGCCAAAGGTCAAGGTGTCATTGTAAAGGATACGGCGACCCGAGTCAACACATCAATGACTGTGTCAATCCATTCTTTGCCTGGTTACCTAGGGAACCAAACGGCCAAACAAAGTGTGGCTTTGGGGACAACAGAGACAGAATGTGAGACAGAGGGCCGAGTTGCAGTCTTCCTCTTGGAGCTAGCATTGTCATCAGCCACCGATATTCACATAATGTGCAGCAGCAACTCCAGAACAACACCCTCTACCAGTGGAATCTTGTTCTCTTTTCCCGTTTACTTAGATTCTTCCCCTGTCTAAATGACTGGCGCTATTTCTGTGAGTGTGAGTGTAGTAAAAAACTGCTCGACATAGGAACACTGTAATCACTAATGTGTTTTCTGTCTGTCTGTCTGTCTGTCTGGTGTGAGTGCAGAAAGGTGCTTCCCTCTGACAATGGCTGCACACACCCTGGATCACGGCAAGTCACTGTGGTGTGTGTGGCACCGCACTCAGCCCATCAGTAACCAGGGCAAACATTCATTATTGAGTGACTGGAGGCAACAACAACAATTCCTCCTCCTGCATCACAGAGCAATGTCTGACAATACTAGCTTCCCCCCTCTCTCTCTCCCTGGCAGCCCCACAGTATCACCCCCACCCCCTTCCCCCCCCCTCTCTCTCCCTCTCAGCCCCACAGTATCACCCCCACCCCCTTCCCCCTCTCTCTCTCCCTCTCAGCCCCACAGTATCACCCCACCCCCTTCCCCCCTCTCTCTCTCCCTCTCAGCCCCACAGTATCACCCCACCCCCTTCCCCTTGCATCTTTCCTGTCTATCCGTGCTTACCACAGTGGTCAAACATCAACCAACACCAGATCAGCCCCCAAAGCTGTTGACCTGTCAGCTTCAAACTGGGGGCTTTCAAATCAACGTTGCTGTGCCCCCCCCCCCCCCCGACATAAAACTGAGGGTAACACGATTAAAGCTTGAAAAGGCGGAGTGCCACAGCATTCGTTTCCGTACAAGCATCGTGGAAAACCCTAGAACAGCGCGCTGTGGTAATGAGTGACGTCACCACTGTCATTATCGATCCCGCAGCGTTTCGTGATCTTCCCTGTCACAGCCATCGACCCGAGCGACCATCAATGTAACAGGGCGCTCTGAGAGCCAAATGTCACGAGTCTCGAATAATCCGACAACGACCAGAGAGACTATTTTGGAAATACCAAGCCCGGAATAGTCGTCACCATCTTTATTTCCGTGTCGGGTCACTTGATCTGAGTGAGCCAAGTCACACCCAGTTGTACAATTCGTGCGGAAATCCCCACAGCCAGTAATGATACACACACCGATATCTATTTGCCTTACCAGGAAAACGTGATACTTCCCCCACCCACTCGCTCCGTGTAACCGTGTGCACGTAACACTATCGATTGACAAGTCTGGCCAGGGGAATAGCAACCTGTCATTATGCAAGCGGAATCTTTGCTTCTGTGCCAAACACTGCTTGTCTAGGGAAGCTTCTGTGCCAAACACTGCTTGTCTAGGGAAGCTTCTGTGCCAAACACTGCTTGTCTAGGGAAGCTTCTGTGCCAAACACTGCTTGTCTAGGGAAGCTTCTGTGCCAAACACTGCTTGTCTAGGGAAGCTTCTGTGCCAAACACTGCTTGTCTAGGGAAGCTTCTGTGCCAAACACTGCTTGTCTAGGGAAGCTTCTGTGCCAAACACTGCTTGTCTAGGGAAGCTTCTGTGCCAAACACTGCTTGTCTAGGGAAGCTTCTGTGCCAAACACTGCTTGTCTAGGGAAGCTTCGGTGCATGCAAGCGCAGAGGCCAAACCAAGTGACAGACAGAAAGACACAGAAAGACACAAACGTGTGTGTCAATGTCAGCGACAGCCTTGTGTCAATGTCAGCGACAGCCTTGTGTCAATGTCAGCGACAGCCTTGTGTCAATGTCAGCGACAGCCTGTGCTAAGAAATGATGGGAATGCATGCAGGGACAAACTGAAAGTCATAATCAACACCACACATCTCTGTCAGTGCCAGACACGGCCTATCCAAAGACAATGTTGGACGTCTAAATGGTTGGATCACATTGCAGAACACCATGAAAAGATAGCATGAAAGCCAGTGGTGGAAGAAAGCAGTGAATGTTGTTATTGCATCAGGCGTCAAAACAGACCAAGCTATCCCCAAACATTGCATCAGGTGTCAAAACAGACCAAGCTATCCCCAAACATTGCGTCAGGTATGACAAACACAGCGAGGCTAATGGAGTAATGCGGGATACTGCCCAGCTCTACCCCCCAATATGATTGCACCAGATGTCAACACGCGACAACAATCCCCAAAACAGACTAACCCTGCCTGCCTTTCCAACGAGAGGCGAATGATGGATGACCAGGGACAAGCCGTGACAAGCCGGTGTCCAAGCACTGACCATCACTCGGCACGCACCTTGCCCACTACATCCTTGACCTTAAACAGGCATATTATTATCCTACTGGGGACAGTTATGTCTTAATAAGCTAGAATTAAAAAAAAATGCACAACCCCCTCACTGGCCTCAGAACCTACACCTTGAATACGTTCAAAACTCTGCAGTGAGGTGCAGTGAGGTGAGGTGAGGTGAGGTGAGATGAGGTGATGCGAGTGAAGGTGTGTGATGTTGGGGGATCATCTCGGGGTGTATGACGGCTAGAAGTGTCCACTACTCACCACGTAGTCGTTCATGGACTGCAGGGCGGTCTTCTGACCCCTGACGGCCTGGCGACAACTGGCCTGAGCTCGGTCCACCGCCACACTCATCTCCATCGTGCACACGCCGGGCATCATACAGCAAGACACGGACTATAGTATCTAAGACACTGACTGTAGCAATCACTCAATACACCAATCACTGACTGTAGCAAGACTTGTTCACAAACTGACCGGACCCACACAGCTACTGACTGATGACAGAGGGAAGATAGATAGTTAGCAACAGCTGAGGTAGTGTAACGTTGCTTGCGGCTTGACGGCTGAGTTATTCTTGGAGACTCGACCCGCTGAGGACAGTAATATACAGCTCGGCAACTGGGTCAGGGCGAGCAGCGACACAGCGGACCAATGGCAGCCCGGCACAACCTCCCCGCGTGCCGCTAGCAGCTCCCATGGCCAACACAGCGCCGTGCGAATACTCTCTTCCCCCCCCCCTCTCCATGATGGAGTGACTGCAGCACTGACTCACTGACGGAAGCCAGTTCTTCCAGCGGGCGGGGCATAAACAACGACTTCAACCGACAACAACAGTTCAACGCTCCCCCCTCGTCACCCTATAAACCTGTTCTCACCACGTAAGCAAGATCGCGGCGGATTCCACAGTATTGTAAGCTGCATCATAACACGGAGAGCGATCAGCTGTTGAAAGCAAAGTGGGACACACGGCGCTGTCCTAGTATGGTGCACCATATAAGGCTGAAAGGTTGACCTACATCCAGGGCAACTCGGGGTCAACTCGGGAGGGGGGAACGTCAACATGTTGCACCTTTTTCTATCACTGCTGTCGTCCCACAATGGAAAGCACGGTTTTTCCACATTACATCGGCATCAACAACACTAGCTGCATCACTAGAATGGTCGTACTGCACGACTTCTGCGCAACATGATATTTATTGACACAAATGCGCGTATTCTCGCGTCCCCCATTGCCCTCAAAATGCAACAACACGGGTTGATGAAGGGGTAGGGGACAGTGTTGCGCTGGGTTCGTCTGAACCAAAAGCCGAGTGTTATGTTGCGTACTGCGTACCAGATCGTCTTGGTGAACGAGGAACAACACCAAGTGTTTTGCTGAACGAGATAAGCGACGAAGTGGGCCACGGGAGTTCAAGCCACAGGGCAGTGGAACAGCTCAGGTCAATGAACTCGGTCCCCCGGCCTTGGTCCCGTTCAAACAATCATCATCTGATACACAGCCCACAGGCTCCACACAGTCTTTTCACCAGTCAGCCGTCCTTACTACGACGGAGTTTGCTGGGGGGGTAAAAGAAGCGGCGGCCAAGTTTGATTGAGGTATGGAGGAACAAGACTGATTGAGGTATGGAGGAACAAGTCTGATTGAGGTATGGAGGAACAAGTCTGATTGAGGTATGGAGGAACAAGTCTGATTGAGGTATGGAGGAACAAGTCTGATTGAGGTATGGAGGAACAAGTCTGATTGAGGTATGGAGGAACAAGTCTGATTGAGGTATGGAGGAACAAGTCTGAGGTATGGAGGAACAAGTCTGAGGTATGGAGGAAAAAGCAGTAATCCAAACAAAGGCAGTTGATCCATATCCCATTATGACAAACTCTACAATCTTTATCAGCAAAGTATAATCATTATGAGTGATCCTAGTCTGCTGACACTGTTGCAAGATGCACTTCGCCACATAGTTCAAAGGGACACTTCTAATAAATTCACTCTTCTTAAAGAGAAACTTAACGAAGGATTTTAGGGACTGCTTCCTTCCGCAAAAGTTGTGCATTATACTTAGAGACTTGAGATGGACTGAGCCAGTTGTGGATTATACTTAGAGACTTGAGATGGACTGAGCCAGTTGTGGATTATAGAGACTTGAGATGGCCTGAGCCAGTTGTGGATTATACTTAGAGACTTGAGATGGACTGAGCCAGTTGTGGATTATACTTAGAGACTTGAGATGGACTGAGCCAGTTGTGGATTATACTTAGAGACTTGAGATGGACTGAGCCAGTTGTGCATTATACTTAGAGACTTGAGATGGCCTGAGCCAGTTGTGCATTATAGAGACTTGAGATGGCCTGAGCCAGTTGTGCATTATACTTAGAGACTTGAGATGGCCTGAGCCAGTTGTGCATTATACTTAGAGACTTGAGATGGACTGAGCCAGTTGTGCATTATACTTAGAGACTTGAGATGGCCTGAGCCAGTTGTGCATTATACTTAGAGACTTGAGATGGCCTGAGCCAGTTGTGCATTATACTTAGAGACTTGAGATGGACTGAGCCAGTTGTGCATTATACTTAGAGACTTGAGATGGCCTGAGCCAGTTGTGCATTATACTTAGAGACTTGAGATGGACTGAGCCAGTTGTGCATTATACTTAGAGACTTGAGATGGACTGAGCCAGTTGTGCATTATACTTAGAGACTTGAGATGGCCTGAGCCAGTTGTGCATTATAGAGACTTGAGATGGCCTGAGCCAGTTGTGCATTATACTTAGAGACTTGAGATGGACTGAGCCAGTTGTGGATTATACTTAGAGACTTGAGATGGACTGAGCCAGTTGTGGATTATACTTAGAGACTTGAGATGGACTGAGCCAGTTGTGCATTATACTTAGAGACTTGAGATGGCCTGAGCCAGTTGTGGACCAACACATTTTTCTTTTGATTTGATCAAACTGCATTGTAACAGTGCGTGTTGAAACACAAGGACGCTGCTTCTAAATGAAGCTACATGAATTCACCCCAATACCACCGCGAAAGATGCAAACGTTATGCCAAAACACGGTTTCCCACGATACCTCTTGACATTTCCCCGGTAAATGATCTTCGGCACATTGACATCGCAAGGGCCAAAGTGGGCAAGGTACCCCCACAATGCAGCAAACGGTGTGGACTGTGTGTGGACATCTTGCACCCAGATGCACGTGCCGGAGGTCAGTGACAGAGAGGACACGGGGAGAGAAGCAGAAAGCAGCTCGCACAGAGCTTTCCACAGCAGAGTTGACTGACCTGACTGATACACTGACCTACGAGCCCCACACAACGGCGCTCACAGTCATGTTGTTTTCCCTCAACAGCAAGGCTCAGAGGCGATGAACGCCAAACACAAGCCAGCTATCCATGCACCGTTTTCAGCAACAACATGCTTCACGCATTACGCTTAGGGTGGCGGTGGTTGTCGCTGACCGCTGACTGGCGAGGGATGGGGATACAGGTGTGTGACCACAGCTTGGAAATGGCCTGACCACGTAACGGCCTGGCGGACACACACATAACTATAACGGTTCTCTGCAGGTCGTTGTCACTGACCGCTGCATGAGGGTGTTTGTGTGTGTGTGTGAGTGTGTGTGTAAGGGGGGGGGGGTGTACCGTTAGGTCGGTGACCACAGTGTCAAATGCCATGACTACGTGGTTTTGATTCTTTGGTTGTCAAAGGGCAAAACCCTGGTCACACAAAGCATGACCAACATACATATCAGCTCATAGCCTTAGTCTGCGACTAGGGATTTCAATAGCATAACAAGAAGGGCAAAGCCCATACGACTCACATGCTTGACCTTGACCTTTACATGACCTTGACCTTCAGCTAAACCTAGCAATGACATCATACACTAAGAACTGCTTTACATGCAACACAAAGCTGTTAATTCAAGACATAGGAAGTACAATGGTGCTTATTGGCTCTTTCTACCATGAGATATGGTCACTTTTAGTGGTTCACTACCTTATTTTGGTCACATTTCATAAGGGTCAAAGTGACCTTGACCTTGATCATATGTGACCAAATGTGTCTCATGATGAAAGCATAACATGTGCCCCACATAATTTTTAAGTTTGAAACAGTTATCTTCCATAGTTCAGGGTCAAGGTCACTTCAAAATATGTATACAATCCAACTTTGAAGAGCTCCTGTGACCTTGACCTTGAAGCAAGGTAAACCAAACTGGTATCAAAAGATGGGGCTTACTTTGCCCTATATATCATATATAGGTGAGGTATTAAATCTCAAAAACTTCAGAGAAAATGGGAAAAATAGCTATTTTTTAGACAACATTTATGGCCCCTGCGACCTTGACCTTGAAGCAAGGTCAAGATGCTATGTATGTTTTTTGGGGCCTTGTGATCATACACCATCTTGCCAAATTTGGTACTGATAGACTGAATAGTGTCCAAGAAATATCCAACGTTAAAGTTTTCCGGACGGACGGACGGACGGACGGACGGACGGACGACTCGGGTGAGTACATAGACTCACTTTTGCTTCGCATGTGAGTCAAAAATCATCAAGTGGGGGCAGTGACACAGAAAAAGACTGAATGTTGGTCACGCTTTGTGTAGAGACGGTTTACATGATAGAAGTAAGGCATCACCACCACGCGGCCCACGTCTTCCCTCACAATGCTGACGTCAGCACAGCTACCCATTAATCAAGGCTAAACACCGGTCTCCAATGGAATCACAATCGAAAGGGCCGAGTTTGTATAAAAAGACGTTCTTATTCTCCGGAAGACGACTGGGGTTGATGTTTAACAGAATTTTGTGTGTGTGTGTGTGTGAGTGTGTGCGTGTGTGAGTGTGTGTGTGTGTGTGTGTGTGTGTGTGTGTGTGTGTGTGTGGGGGGGCGAAAACGGGGGTGGGGCTGAGGGTTATTGACTTACTGGTGGAGATACTATTGTTGTTGCAGCCATGAAAGAGATGTGCTGATTGAGCGACTGGACGTGTGATGAGGGCTACTGCTGGTGTTACAACGTGCAGGGGTCATCCCGGGACGATGACTGTGTCAAATAACAATGTGTTGATGGCATGGAATAGTGTATGGATTGGATATGTCACGTGCAGTATTGCAAAGTCCATACAAAACACCGAGTGATAGAATGCTGTCATTGTGTTGTATTGCATAGTCCATACAAAACACCGAGTGATAGAATGCTGTCATTGTGTTGTATTGCATAGTCCATACAAAACACCGAGTGATAGAATGCTGTCATTGTGTTGTAACTTGTATTGCATAGTCCATACAAAACACCGAGTGATAGAATGCTGTCATTGTGTTGTATTGCATAGTCCATACAAAACACCGAGTGATAGAATGCTGTCATTGTGTTGTATTGCATAGTCCATACAAAACACCGAGTGATAGAATGCTGTCATTGTGTTGTATTGCATAGTCCATACAAAACACCGAGTGATAGAATGCTGTCATTGTGTTGTATTGCATAGTCCATACAAAACACCGAGTGATAGAATGCTGTCATTGTGTTGGCCAAACCTTCTTCACCGACACCAGCCCCAATTTTTCCCACAGTGCAACGGGAAATAGAATCAAGACGGAAGCAAACCAAATACAAACAAATTCAACTCCACCTGCCTCAAACAATTAACCATTACTGTGAAAAATGTGCGCGTTAGGAGGGCAGAGCGCAAACCGAGCGGTCACGGAAGTGAGGTCAATGACCGTAGCAATAAAACTTTTTCGGCTCAGTCCGGCAGCGTCAATCGTCAGCCAGCTTACTTGACTGTACAGACAGCTAAATACCACACTCCCCCACCACCACCCCCACCCCCACCCCAAACTCTTTAGCTGTTCGTTGCCTGCATGACCACTACAATTGGGAGGGGGGGGGGGGGGGCTCGTCGTCAAGTCATGAGTGCTCATGGCTGCAACGATAATATCCTGTCATCCCCTAAATATAATTGCCTCGTTTAGCGACACAGGAACAGAGACAAGACATAATTATGGAAAGACCATTTTCCTGGAGACAAAGCACGCCGTTAGTTACATTTCCCAGGTTATGGACTAATTGATTGATTAATTGATGTACTTCAGACGGCGAAGGTCTCCTCTACAGAATTGCCCTCATGCCTGCAGTAAATGTTTAGCTGAGAGAAGTGAAGGGAGGAGGTTTGAACTGGATTGGTCAACGTGTGATAGTGATGCACCAACACAGCACAGGGTGACTGCCACGCTGTCAGGCACATAGCCGCCAACAATCACAGAACAGGACAACTGTTAAATTATGCTTGTCAACACCATATCAACATGTAGTTAATGTTGAGTGAGAGTACACATGACAACTGTTAAATTATGCTTGTCAACACCATATCAACATGTAGTTAATGTTGAGTGAGAGTACACATGACAACTGTTAAATTATGCCTGTCAACACCATATCAACATGTAGTTAATGTTGAGTGAGAGTACACATGACAACTGTTAAATTATGCTTGTCAACACCATATCAACATGTAGTTAATGTTGAGTGAGAGTACACATGACAACTGTTAAATTATGCTTGTCAACACCATATCAACATGTAGTTAATGTTGAGTGAGAGTACACATGACAACTGTTAAATTATGCCTGTCAACACCATATCAACATGTAGTTAATGTTGAGTGAGAGTACACATGACAACTGTTAAATTATGCCTGTCAACACCATATCAACATGTAGTTAATGTTGAGTGAGAGTACACATGACAACTGTTAAATTATGCTTGTCAACACCATATCAACATGTAATTAATGTTGAGTGAGAGTACACATGACAACTGTTAAATTATGCCTGTCAACACCATATCAACATGTAGTTAATGTTGAGTGAGAGTACACATGACAACTGTTAAATTATGCTTGTCAACACCATATCAACATGTAATTAATGTTGAGTGAGAGTACACAGGACAACTGTTAAATTATGCTTGTCAACACCATATCAACATGTAGTTAATGTTGAGTGAGAGTACACATGACAACTGTTAAATTATGCTTGTCAACACTCTGCTGCACGTCTCA
The DNA here is from genome assembly GCF_037325665.1 of Littorina saxatilis. Lineage (NCBI taxonomy): Eukaryota > Metazoa > Mollusca > Gastropoda > Littorinimorpha > Littorinidae > Littorina > Littorina saxatilis. Next base: position 43,958,159 of record NC_090257.1, read on the forward strand.
TTTTCAGAGCACAGCATCGACAACCCTGCACTTCTCTCATGAAAGAACTTCACTGGCTTCCTGTATCTGATCGTATTAGGTATAAAGCTGCCTGCTTCTGCTACAATATCATCTCTGAATCGGCACCTGCCTATCTTTCTGAACTGGTCTCCCTCTACACTCCCTCTCGCACCCTTCGTTCTTCTGATGATGCTCGACTTCTCCGTCAAGGTAGCTCGCAAGGCTCATGGCTTCCGCACGTTTTCGTATTATGGACCTCAGTTATGGAATTCACTCCCCTTTCAATTACGTCACTCTCCATCCATTTCATCTTTGAAGTCCAATTTGAAAACTCACTTGTTCCAACAACATTACGGATAGAGTCTGGGGATGTGAGATGTGCATGATGTGTTGTTTGAATCTGACAGTGATTGTATGATTTTTGTATACATGTATTGTTGTCACGCGCTTTGAACTTCTGATAAGGTGCTTTATAAATGCCCGTTATTATTATTATTATAATACCATATCAACATGTAGTGAATCCTGACAGAGTAATTACGGATCTTTACTCCACTACAAATAATTCAACCTCATTTTCCCAAATATAGTGTGGGTCGCTGCGCATATCGTTGCCTATCTTGACGTACATCCGGGTTCCGTTATTTTCAACACGGCCAACAAGGGTAAAAACCACTGGTGGCCAGATGCAAAATAAATTCTCTGAAAAATTCTCACTTGCAAGAAAAACAGCCAGGATGTGCCCTAGCGGAAGGCATTCGAACGAGAGTATATTTGTAAAAAGTCTGGCGGTGTCTGTGATCATAAACTGATGGTTTACGGTAGACGAATGGCGCCTATTAATCAACGCCAGGTTGCTACCACGCCATAAGTCCCTGCCAACAATAAGGACCCGGCCAGGTGTTAACCTCGGCCTGTCAACACTACGTCAACAGCCCGTCACTAAATGTTTAGTGACAAAACACAAACTACAGTACAATTGGGGGCCGCATTCCCACAAATGTCCAAACATTCCTGTGTTTTACAAGCCACTCCGCATCAAAATGTGAAATACATCATAAGTGACAACTGGCATAACCTTTTCTCCCATCACATTTTCTCCCATAACCTTTTCTCCCATCACATTTTCTCCCATAACCTTTTCTCCCATAACCTTTTCTCCCATCACATTTTTGTCAACATGTTTGCTTTTCCTTTTTGAGTCATCAAGGTATTTTCGGTACATTTCATTGTCAACTTTCTGCCTTTTATGGGAATGCGTGTTAACAGAGGGGAAAGTGTGTGAAATACGTGCTAGTAGGTGACAGTAGCAAGAACCGTGCTACACAAGTTATTAACGGTACAATCCGGATCAATGTATTCTAGCCTGGGGCCCAAACCTTCCCGACACCCTTGGGAATAAATCACACACACACACACACACCACAATTATTCTCTATCGCAACAAAAAAGGTAAAACCGGATGCGCGGATAGGGTGAAGTAAACATTGTGTGTAGTGCAGTCGAATCCCCCCCCCCCCCCCTATCTTTCTATCCCTCTCTGATCCGCACACTTGACAGCCCTCACTACATACAGCATGAGGTTTATTTGACCTCTCTCTTTCTCTCCTTAAAAGAGTGTTACAGCCCGCACAGTGATGTTTATGTGTATGTGCACACAGGTATGTTGCAGGGCCACATTCTCTTGGCACACCTGCGAGGGGGCGACAGGTAGCAATAATCTGGCCGTCAACATGTGCCGGCAAGTACAGTACAGTTAGGTGTAAACACTATCACTGCTACAACCATCTCTCTCTCTCTCTCTCTCTCTCTCTCTCTCTCTCTCTCTCTCCAATATATAGCTTTCTCTCTCCCCTTCCCTCTCCGGTTCTCCATGCCCACGATTGTGCCAGCAAATAAGTGTTGTTTGTGATCCAGAGAAGTGCACAAAGCCAGACCCAAACAATGCTCACTCAACGGCAGCTCCAATATTCCATACCGCGCCAAAGAAGTAACTCCCCAATCCAGCACCATTTCTGTTCACGCCTGGAAACAGGCCAGACTGCTCAATGAATAGCAAAAGGCGGCGATCGCAGCGCATAATTCCTTCACCGCGATCCTTCATTGTAGGGAACAGAAAAGTCTACAGCCATCGACCACTGGCAATGTCTCGCAGCCTTTGTGCTCACATAACGAGAGTGTACTTTGCATTTCTCCTTTCAAGTTGTGCTCAAATCGGTAGAGTGCACCCTTAATTTCTCCTTTCGATCAGCGCAGACGTCACTGACCCCAAAAAGAGTAAACAGGAAAACACGTCACTTTCCATTTATCAGAATACACGCCCATAAGATATTTGCAGCAAAACAGTACGAATCAATACGATATTTTCAGCGTGACAGTTGACAATCTATTCAGTGTGGTACGGATATGGAAGCGCGAGGTATTTCCAGTATGCTGTTATAACAAGAATTGAAAACAGTATCAGCTGACGCAAAGAGAACCCGGGCCAAAGTCCCTGGCGGTGGGGAGTGACTCACACAGGGCACACACTGGTTCCATCCCGCTTGGCGGCAACCCCGAATGTTTTTAATGACATTTATTGACATATTTTCAAGTTATTGTTGGAAGTCGTCAAATGTCCTGCCGATGTTATGGAACTTGTTTTGTCTAGGCCTACAGTCTACGGGCATTTTGCCTGATTCACGCACTACGAGTCCAATACTGTTTGTGTCCCATGAGACGTTTTGGACTTTCGCCCTACAATGATGTTAGTGTGACTGAACAACAGTGGTTTCGTTGTTTAATTGTTCACCGTTTACAAAGTAGGAAGGCTGAGTTTGGATACCTTATTACGATGAGATCCAGCTAATTGTCCAGTACGATCTGAAGGGGGCTGAGATGGATACCTTATTACGATGAGATCCAGCTAATTGTCCAGTACGATCTGAAGGGGGCTGAGATGGATACCTTATTACGATGAGATCCAGCTAATTGTCCAGTACGATCTGAAGGGGGCTGAGATGGATACCTTATTACGATGAGATCCAGCTAATTGTCCAGTACGATCTGAAGGGGGCTGAGATGGATACCTTATTACGATGAGATCCAGCTAATTGTCCAGTACGATCTGAAGGGGGCTGAGATGGATACCTTATTACGATGAGATCCAGCTAATTGTCCAGTACGATCTGAAGGGGGCTGAGATGGATACCTCATTACGATGAGATCCAGCTAATTGTCCAGTACGATCTGAAGGGGGCTGAGATGGGGTGGGTAGAGTTAGGGGGAGAGGAGGAGTTTTGGTGAAATGATCTGATTTGGACTTCGGAACTGTGTCAAACACGAAGGTAGAACTACAACTTGAAACACTCCATACCCTGTGTTTACTGAACGTTTTGCAACACAGCCTGACAACACAGCCTGACAACACAGCCTGACAACACAGGGAAATCAGCAAGAAAGAGCCCAGCAGTGGTGACAAGTAAAACAGAAGCCTGACAACACAGGGCTGAATTAATTAGAGGACAAAGCGGGGCGGCGTGAGGCGACTACAGGACAACAATGCATTCAGCGCGACTTCAAGGGACAGCGAGGAACAAACGGCGACAAGTGCCTACGTCACTTCCTGTCATGGCGACATATCTGGGTCACGTGACGTAAAGTCCCAAGTTCGGTGTACACCCGTACTACACTGTACACTTTCTGTACTATGTACTGCATGCAATCTACTTAGCAGCGGTGTCTGCACTTGAGTGCACTGCACTAGGGCGGTGCCTGCCAGAACATGGCACAACTTGTGAATGGAAACTGCACTGAGAGATGGTGCTAATTCGTCAGACACTTTGTGATTTGTTTGACAGACGTTCTTCCCAAAATATACCACAATCACCCCATGCTTTGACTTGTTTTCACAACTTGTCATGGTATAGTGGCCGGGTCTTGTGTGAACCAGATTTCGTAATTCTTTAATTAATACTGGTTGGGAAATGGTTTGCTCGATCATGGGCACTATAGGTGAAACTTTGTGCAACAGTGTCCCAGATCACTCCCCTGGGTTTTTACCCGGCTATTCCGACTCGCAAACTGTAGACTCAGCGTTACCTTGTCATTTGACTGTTTGGTGAATGTGACAGACATCAACATTCCACCCCAGTTTACGGAACCTACAGCACAAAGACAGAGCAGCCCAAATGTCTGAGTCCCGTTAGTAGCAAAGGTGTGAAAACTGGGACTTGCACGGAGGACAAAGGCACGACAACAGGGCCTAACACAGAGGGCAAAGGAATACAAACAGACTAGCAGATGAGACACAGGGCGGAAAAACAAGGAGCACGTGAAGCAGGGATGTAGTCAGGGTCTGGCACTGTCATCATGTCCGCTAGGGGGCGACACTGTGGCGTCACGACAGGAATGCGTGTCTCAAACCGGCGTCACCTTGGCACGCTAGCACTATTTGGGGACGGGGTCCCTAGGGGCAGGGGGTACGTCAGAGTACTTCAGCTAGGTGGCAGCAAAGGTGATGGAAGTTTCCACTCGAGTGTTGCACGATGTTCTGTGGGCCTGCACCCATAAGGCGCCGTACCTACAGCCCTAGTGCTGGTACTGGGTCACTGTTCGTGTTTCTGTCTTTACTAGCGACGAGGATGTAAAATGGTCAACGCAGTTTTCACTTACAATAGTAAGCGTTAACGAAAGAAGCCAATTAAATGTATTCCCCTGAATTAAAAAAGAGAAGGCTACAATCCCCATACGACATCGACAAGAGAGTGATGTTGTGCTACAAAGCAACAACAGCTGTCACATTTTTCAAATTAAAAAATTACAAAGAAAAGGTTGGTTTGTTTGTTTGTTTGCTTAACGCCCAGTCCACCATGAAGGGTGATATCAGGGCGGTGCTGCTTTGACATTTAACGTGCGCCACACACAAGACAGAAGTCGCAGCACAGGCTTCATATCTCACCCAGTCACATTATTCTGACACCGGACCAACCAGTCCTAGCACTAACCCCATAATGCCAGACGCCAGGCGGAGCAGCCACTAGATTGCCAATTTTAAAGTCTTAGGTATGACCCGGCCGGGGTTCGAACCCACGACCTCCCGCTCACTGGGCGGACAAAGAAAAGGTAAAGGGTGGCATTTCTAGAAAAATAAGACTAATGACCAATATTTTTTACTCTGGATTATTTTGTAGTTCCCCATACGCTAATGAATGCCAATGACTGAAGCCACCCCTTTCCCTTCTTTGTGAAGATGCTGATAGCTGCGACAGCTTGAATGGCGGTCAAAGTCTCACCGCTATTTCCGGCTGTCAATATGGGCTAGAGAACACAGCGCCAAAGACGCCGTCATGTTCCACAATGTTGTGAGGTGTGCTGCTCTGCACTGTGCCAAGTCGGTAGTGGAACAAATAACAAACAAAGAGCAAAAAAAAAAAAAAAAAAAAAAAAAAAAAAAAAAGATGCGAAAAGTACATTAGTGCGCAGTGTGGCAAAGATGATCCGATGCGATGAACTCCAGGGACAGGTTAGCGGATGTGTGGGTTGTGTTGACTGCACTGTTGCCAGGAAATGGAATCCCCGCCGTGACGAGTTTAATAGGGACTTGCATCCACCATGGAACAGAGTTGACTGAGTGGAGTAACAGCAGGATGCAACGACAACAGCATCACCTACTAAATTACACTCTGACAGCAGTCACCCACTGAACTACTCTGACAGCAGTCTGCCAGGATCAGTGCGAGTCATGGAGGCGTTAGAGCACTGAACTGAACGGACAGGGCAATATAGGTTTCAAGCATGTGCATACTAAACATGATACTTGCCAGGGCTGCCCCCACTGGGATTCAAGATGGAATGTGCAAGCAGCCAGGGTTAGAGAGTGGACTGTCAGCAGGGTAGATAGATACAGACCAACAGTAAGACTAACAGTGTGAGTCACGAGGCGTTATGGCTATGAAGTGTACGCCTTGAGGTCAGCCCACCTTCCGCCATGCGCTATTTGAGGACCGTGTGCCGGATCTGGTGTCAATGCAGGGCGGTGTCCGCACTCCACACAGGACACAAATATAACTCTCTCTCTCTCTCTTTCTCTTTACACCCCCGGTATAGGGGTGTGTATAGGATTCGCTCGATGTGTTTGTTTGTTTGGGTGTGTGTTTGTGTTCGCATATAGATCTCAAGAATGAACGGACCGATCGTCACCAAACTTGGTGAACAGGTTCTATACATTCCTGAGACGGTCCTTACAAAAATTGGGACCAGTCAAACACACGGTTAGGGAGTTATTGGTGGATTAAGATTCTACAAGGACTTATAGCGGGACATATTAATGGTCAAAGGAAATAACCTTCTCAGTTGGTGGCAGTGAGAATGGTTATTTCCCTTTGACCAACGGGGGTGTTTTTCCTACCTCGGAGGAATTTCTTGTTCTCTCTGTTTCTCTCTTTCTGTCTGTCTCTCTGTCTGTCTGTCTCTCTCTTTGTCTGTCTCTCTGTCTCTGTGTCTGTCTCTCTCTCTGTCTCTCTCTCTTTCTCTTTCTGTCTGTCTCTGTCTGTCTGTCTCTCTCTCTCTGTCGTTGTCCTGTGATCATCTGACACCTTGTGATCAGACACCTACGCTAACTTACTGTTTGTGTCAACTGACAGTTGCCTCCCCAACGCTCCACCACACCCACGCTCACACCACAGATCTTCTGGGCAGCACCGCCTCAACATTCTTTGCTCACACCACAGATCTTCTGGGCAGCACCGCCTCAACATTCTTTGCTCACACCACAGATCTTCTGGGCAGCACCGCCTCAACATTCTTTGCTCACACCACAGATCTTCTGGGCAGCACCGCCTCAACATTCTTTGCTCACACCACAGATCTTCTGGGCAGCACCGCCTCAACATTCTTTGCTCACACCACAGATCTTCTGGGCAGCACCGCCTCAACATTCTTTGCTCACACCTACAGCGGCACATACACTCAAGTCAAAGAAGGGTGGAGAAAAGGTCGCGTCATCCAAAACAAAACAAAGCAACGAGCAGATAGTTGGCTGGGGGTCGAGTTGTAACGCCCCTCCAATCGTTATGCTAGTGAGTCTCAACATTTACTAGCCAGAAAGCAAACTTTGTTTAGCCCAACCAACAATTTGTTTCAGCAACTTTACTCGCATTTGGCGAGTAGATGAACATTAATTTTCTACTCGCCAGTTACATGTTTCTACTCGCCAGTTACATGTTTCTACTCGCCAGTTACATGTTTCTACTCGCCACTTTCAGGCCTGGCGAACGTCAGACAACATCTAATGAGAACTTTCTTTACTTTATTTGGTGTTTAACGTCGTTTTCAAACACGAAGGTTATATCGCGACGGGGAAAGGGGGGGAGATGGGATAGAGCCACTTGTCAATTGTTTCTTGTTCACAAAAGCACTAATCAAAAATTTGCTCCAGGGATCTAATAAGAACAAACAAAATCAATGTATGATGGTTTGTTTGTTTTGTTTGTTTGTTCGTTCATGGGCTGAAACTCCCACGGCTTTTACGTGTATGACCGTTTTTACCCCGCCATTTAGACAGCCATACGCCGCTTTCGGAGGAAGCATGCTGGGTATTTTCGTGTTTCTATAACCCACCGAACTCTGACATGGATTACAGGATTTTTTCGTGCGCACTTGGTCTTGTGCTTGCGTGTACACACGGGGGTGTTCGGACACCGAGGAGAGTCTGCACACAAAGTTGACTGAGAAATAAATCTCTCGCCGAACGTGGGGACGAACTCACGCTGACAGCGGCCAACTGAATACAAATCCAGCGCGCTACCGACTGAGCTACATCCCCGCCCCGTATGATGGTTTAACCTTAAACATGAGTTGGGAGTGAACTCTACCCTCTACGCCATAAAGACACGCTGACTAACGCTTGGTCGGGCAATGAGTCCAAAGGACACTGGTTATATCAAACCTCGTTTCCTTCTCGCCAAAAAGGCTTGTCGCCGAGCCAATAATAACTGAACTAAAATATATGCGAGGGTCTAAATGTCAACTTGGTAACCAAATGTCACGACAGTGTAATTGAATGAACAGCAGTGTGTTAGACAGCAAGGAAGCCAACAAGGAAAGAGATCTATGCCGTGTAGGCGTTAAGTGGGTTTTACCCCGGACCTGTCAGACGGTTCATTGCCTGCCAAATGTCTATTCCCAGGAAATCCTTTCAGGAAGAGCAGTCAGTCAATACTGCAGTCAGTCAGCAAACTGATGCAATCACTCTAACACACAGAAATAAACCAATACATGTATTGAAAAGATATCAAGGTAGTCGTGCTTTGTTCTCCCAGAATGTATCCCAACACATGTGGACTAAAAGGAACTTGGTCCGACTGGACACCAAGAGTGCAGCCAGGGAGGTTGTGTCTCAATGTGGCCCCTACAACAAAGCTGCCAGGGAGGTTCTGTCTCAATGTGGCCCCTACAACAAAGCTGCCAGGGAGGTTGTGTCTCAATGTGGCCCCTACAACAAAGCTGGATAGAATTGGGGACATTCCTCTGCCTGGAACAATGGCCACCGACTTATACCCTCGTCTCTCATGGCCACTTCTTACCTCTGCATCAGATGACTAAACTTATAGATACAGACAAACTTATAGATACAGACAAACTTATAGATACAGACGCAGAAATAGACACAAAGAGACAAACAGACGCATAGATCGAAAAACATATTTGTACAATCTATCTAATACACAGTTTGCGCTTAACACCCCCCCCCCCCCCACCAACGGTATAGACATACACAAACAAAGAAAAAGAAAAGAATATTTCACAAACACGACATTAAATAGGCCGTGAAAAGTAGGATATGCGCCGAAATGGCTGCGATCTGCTGGCCGATGTGAATGCGTGATGTATTGTGTAAAAAAATTCCATCTCACACGGCATAAAATAAATCCCTGCGCCTTGAATATGTGCGCGATATAAATTGCCAGACGCCTGCGCTTAGAACTGTACCCACGGAATACGCGCGATATAAGCCTCATATTGATTGATTGATTGAAACCAAACACATCGTACCAACTTCTTTTCTTGGCGCAAGCACACACCCACGCACTCCTATACATGTACTAAAGGCAGACGGACAGATAGCATTGACAACACGTCATCCACAGAACAAGAGACGGGACTGAGTGACAGGCAGACGAAACACGCCAGAGGTCTTCACAATCAGCGCAACCACCACCTCCCTCTCAACCTCTATGCGAACATCTTCCCTCGGCCCGTTGCAGCGGGATAGAAAACACATCCATACAGGTATACATGCACAGTCACACACCCCTTTCTCTAATTCTTTCTCTCATAGTCATGCACACACACAGACAGACACATCTCTCCATATAATCTCTAGACAGACGAACCGACACACTGACACAGACCGACCGACTGACCAACACAGACAGACAGACAGACAGACAGACAGACAGACAGACAGACAGACAGACTGACTGACGGACAGACAGATGTACTCATAGCCAGACAGACACAGAACGACCGACCAAGAGACAAAAGATGCACAGACAGACTGACCGACGGACATACCGACAGACGTACACATATACAGACAGACAGACAGACGGACAAACAGACAGCGTGACTCACCATGGCTTGCTCGATCTTGTTGTCGATGGCCACGGTACTGGAGCCGCTGTAACAAAGAGAGAGAAGTGTAAATCATCAGACCGTGTCCACATCCCCCCCCCCCCCCCCACTGCTCTGCAAGCTGTGTTTGGCCCACACCGCCACACCCACACCCACACAACACACAACACTTTCCTCATTAGCGACCCCCCCCTTCTCCACAACACAGTGGACTCTGTACTTTTAAATTTATACTTAACAATGGAATGGCAAAATTAAAAATTGCTGTTTGACAAAATCATATGCATTTCACTAATAAAATTACTTCTTTCTACAACCAAGTCAACTCATCGATACGCTAGCGTGGCAAACTGAATTCACTATCAATGATCAAAACAAAACTCATGCATTTTGCTGGATAAATGTTGTAATAGCTTTTAATTACAGTGAACTAACAGAAGCAAAATTAAATTAATTCTTTAAGATTAAATAAAAAAACAAGTGATTTATTGCAAACTAATAAACTAACACCACTATGAAATATGTGACACATAACTTACAATGACTATAACAAGTTCTTAAAAGTAACAATAACAACTTTAAATTCTTCGTGCGGTACTCCTACTACCTACCTACCCTACGTGTCGTGCTCCTATTCTCTTACATTGTCTACTGCAGTTTGTAACAAAGGATTGAGGAAGCCATTGTTCATGTGGTGTACAGTACAGTCAGCCCACAGTTTGTAACAAAGGATTGAGGAAGCCATTGTTCATGTGGTGTACACTACAGTCAGCCCACAGCTGTTGTTGGACCAACCCTCACACCCTAGTGCAAAGGTCAGAAGTCTCGCGACACAAAGAAAACCAGCCAGAGTGAACCAGGTCAACAGTAATTAAACAGTACTACGTCAGCACGTGCAATCAACCAGTCAACCTGGTCCTCCCTAATCCAGTAACCTAGAGCCAGCCCAGTCCATCAGTCCATAACAATCAACCAGTCAACCTGGTCCTCCCTAATCCACTAACCTAGAGCCAGCCCAGTCCATCAGTCCATAACAATCAACCAGTCAACCTGGTCCTCCCTAATCCACTAACCTAGAGCCAGCCCAGTCCATCAGTCCATAACAATCAACCAGTCAACCTGGTCCTCCCTAATCCAGTAACCTAGAGCCAGCAGAGTCCATCAGTCCATAACAATCAACCAGTCAACCTGGTCCTCCCTAATCCACTAACCTAGAGCCAGCCCAGTCCATCAGTCCATAACAATCAACCAGTCAACCTGGTCCTCCCTAATCCACTAACCTAGAGCCAGCCCAGTCCATCAGTCCATAACAATCAACCAGTCAACCTGGTCCTCCCTAATCCAGTAACCTAGAGCCAGCCCAGTCCATCAGTCCATAACAATCAACCAGTCAACCTGGTCCTCCCTAATCCACTAACCTAGAGCCAGCAGAGTCCATCAGTCCATAACAATCAACCAGTCAACCTGGTCCTCCCTAATCCACTAACCTAGAGCCAGCCCAGTCCATCAGTCCATAACAATCAACCAGTCAACCTGGTCCTCCCTAATCCACTAACCTAGAGCCAGCCCAGTCCATCAGTCCATAACAATCAACCAGTCAACCTGGTCCTCCCTAATCCAGTAACCTAGAGCCAGCAGAGTCCATCAGTCCATAACAATCAACCAGTCAACCTGGTCCTCCCTAATCCACTAACCTAGAGCCAGCAGAGTCCATCAGTCCATAACAATCAACCAGTCAACCTGGTCCTCCCTAATCCACTAACCTAGAGCCAGCCCAGTCCATCAGTCCATAACAATCAACCAGTCAACCTGGTCCTCCCTAATCCAGTAACCTAGAGCCAGCAGAGTCCATCAGTCCATAACAATCAACCAGTCAACCTGGTCCTCCCTAATCCACTAACCTAGAGCCAGCAGAGTCCATCAGTCCATAACAATCAACCAGTCAACCTGGTCCTCCCTAATCCAGTAACCTAGAGCCAGCCCAGTCCATCAGTCCATAACAATCAACCAGTCAACCTGGTCCTCCCTAATCCACTAACCTAGAGCCAGCCCAGTCCATCAGTCCATAACAATCAACCAGTCAACCTGGTCCTCCCTAATCCACTAACCTAGAGCCAGCCCAGTCCATCAGTCCATAACAATCAACCAGTCAACCTGGTCCTCCCTAATCCAGTAACCTAGAGCCAGCCCAGTCCATCAGTCCATAACAATCAACCAGTCAACCTGGTCCTCCCTAATCCAGTAACCTAGAGCCAGCCGAGTCCATCAGTCCATAACAATGAACCCTACGTCAGCGATGTGCAGTTAGCCAATTACCGCGAGTACGTCACTCCTCATGTCTTCATTAGCGTCATGATTACAGACAGGTGTTGCAGCTACGTCACTCCATAAGGTCAATAAATAATTGTCCTTGTCTTGTCCGTGACCTATGGACCTTAACTTGCAAGGGGCAGCGCCTCAATGCATCCATTACAACGCACATCAAAGTCAGTCACGGCTGACAGAACATAAACCCTGACCGCCATCTGCTGTCATCAAATCGGGTCACACTACAGTGATTCTGGTTATCGCTGTTCACGTATGTCCCGCTCTCTCTTCGGTTCCGTCACCCCCCATCCACTTACCTTTACCCCCCCCCCCCCTCTCTGTAGCCGACTTATCGGAGTTATCCCAAATAAATTCAAGATTTTTGTGTTATTTTTGTTAAAGAGATCTATGCCAGGGACTTGAAAGTTGTTCACTCCAGAAACTGTCTGAACTTGTAAATGGCTGTGAAGAGAAGCCATGTCCATCGCGCGATCTATCAATCGATCATCGCTACATCGTGCAGCTTACGTCAGCCACTTACATTACCCTCACACAAGGAGCCCCGATAGCTTAGTGCTCTTTGATGGGCAGTGTCTGTGACTATTTCAACAACTTGTGCAGAGCCCAGAGTATTGTCTGTAGCACGTGCGATGACGTGTCCGTGTCTGATGACGTAGGCAGACGAGGTGACCTTGGCAAGCATGCAAGTTGGGAGGGAGGCGACTGACCACCAGGTTACGAGGGTCAAGCAACAAGGATGGCGAGCACCAACACTTACTGTGTGTGTCACATGATTGTAAATCATTCTCGGGAACACCGTGACACAAATGGAACTGCAGAAGGCACAGGCGACACGTTCGTGCGACCACAACACAGTTGTCACACAGAAACCATTGTCACCTTATGCAAAGTCTAGCAAGTCCTGTCTTCTGCCAAAACACAACTCTGGCAATGGTCTGAGCAGACTTATTCTTCTTAAGACCGCGATCAAAGATTAAAATAAGCCAACGTCAAAAAAGTAAAAAATAAATAAAACCCATATCCAAAAATTAGTGAATGTCAGGATTTCCTCAATCAGATGGAGGCATGACTAGTGCTAGTTGTGAGTTCTGTGTGAGAGAGAAAGAAAGAAAGACAGAGCAGAAAGAAAGAACAAAATGTCACCAAAACCGCGTTTTGACAAGTCTGTCACGTATCCTACGTCATGATGTGTCTTCAAAGTGTTGCCAAGTGACTACAGTGATGTGACTTAATCCCCCTGCCATGAAGTGTGAGTGTTGCCAAGTGACTACAGTGATGTGACTTAATCCCCCTGCCATGAAGTGTGAGTGTTGCCAAGTGACTACAGTGATGTGACTTAATCCCCCTGCCATGAAGTGTGAGTGTTGCCAAGTGACTACAGTGATGTGACTTAATCCCCCTGCCATGAAGTGTGAGTGTTGCCAAGTGACTACAGTGATGTGACTTAATCCCCCTGCCATGAAGTGTGAGTGTTGCCAAGTGACTACAGTGATGTGACTTAATCCCCCTGCCATGAAGTGTGAGTGTTGCCAAGTGACTACAGTGATGTGACTTAATCCCCCTGCCATGAAGTGTGAGTGTTGCCAAGTGACTACAGTGATGTGACTTAATCCCCCTGCCATGAAGTGTGAGTGTTGCCAAGTGACTACAGTGATGTGACTTAATCCCCCTGCCATGAAGTGTGAGTGTTGCCAAGTGACTACAGTGATGTGACTTAATCCCCCTGCCATGAAGTGTGAGTGTTGCCAAGTGACTACATGTGACTTAATCCCCCTGCCATGAAGTGTGAGTGTTGCCAAGTGACTACATGTGACTTAATCCCCCTGCCATGAAGTGTGAGTGTTGCCAAGTGACTACATGTGACTTAATCCCCCTGCCATGAAGTGTGAGTGTTGCCAAGTGACTACATGTGACTTAATCCCCCTGCCATGAAGTGTGAGTGTTGCCAAGTGACTACAGTGATGTGACTTAATCCCCCTGCCATGAAGTGTGAGTGTTGCCAAGTGACTACATGTGACTTAATCCCCCTGCCATGAAGTGTGAGTGTTGCCAAGTGACTACATGTGACTTAATCCCCCTGCCATGAAGTGTGAGTGTTGCCAAGTGACTACATGTGACTTAATCCCCCTGCCATGAAGTGTGAGTGTTGCCAAGTGACTACATGTGACTTAATCCCCCTGCCATGAAGTGTGAGTGTTGCCAAGTGACTACAGTGATGTGACTTAATCCCCCTGCCATGAAGTGTGAGTGTTGCCAAGTGACTACATGTGACTTAATCCCCCTGCCATGAAGTGTGAGTGTTGCCAAGTGACTACAGTGATGTGACTTAATCCCCCTGCCATGAAGTGTGAGTGTTGCCAAGTGACTACATGTGACTTAATCCCCCTGCCATGAAGTGTGAGTGTTGCCAAGTGACTACAGTGATGTGACTTAATCCCCCTGCCATGAAGTGTGAGTGTTGCCAAGTGACTACAGTGATGTGACTTAATCCCCCTGCCATGAAGTGTGAGTGTTGCCAAGTGACTACAGTGATGTGACTTAATCCCCCTGCCATGAAGTGTGAGTGTTGCCATGAAGTGTGAGTGTTGCCATGAAGTGTGAGTGTTGCCATGAAGTGTGAGTGTTGCCATGAAGTGTGAGTGTTGCCATGAAGTGTGAGTGTTGCCATGAAGTGTGAGTGTTGCCATGAAGTGTGAGTGTTGCCATGAAGTGTGAGTGTTGCCATGAAGTGTGAGTGTTGCCATGAAGTGTGAGTGTTGCCATGAAGTGTGAGTGTTGCCATGAAGTGTGAGTGTTGCCATGAAGTGTGAGTGTTGCCATGAAGTGTGAGTGTTGCCATGAAGTGTGAGTGTTGCCATGAAGTGTGAGTGTTGCCATGAAGTGTGAGTGTTGCCATGAAGTGTGAGTGTTGCCATGAAGTGTGAGTGTTGCCATGAAGTGTGAGTGTTGCCATGAAGTGTGAGTGTTGCCATGAAGTGTGAGTGTTGCCATGAAGTGTGAGTGTTGCCATGAAGTGTGAGTGTTGCCATGAAGTGTGAGTGTTGCCATGAAGTGTGAGTGTTGCCATGAAGTGTGAGTGTTGCCATGAAGTGTGAGTGTTGCCATGAAGTGTGAGTGTTGCCATGAAGTGTGAGTTGTAACCTGTGTCTTTCCACACCACCACCCTTCTCCCAGTCTCTAGCCCTGTGCCCGGTCTCCCAGTCTCTAGCCCTGTGCCCGGTCTCCCAGTCTCTAGCCCTGTGCCCGGTCTCCCAGTCTCTAGCCCTGTGCCTGGTCTCCCAGTCTCTAGCCCTGTGCCCGGTCTCCCAGTCTCTAGCCCTGTGCCCGGTCTCCCAGTCTCTAGCCCTGTGCCCGGTCTCCCAGTCTCTAGCCCTGTGCCCGGTCTCCCAGTCTCTAGCCCTGTGCCCGGTCTCCCAGTCTCTAGCCCTGTGCCCGGTCTCCCAGTCTCTAGCCCTGTGCCCGGTCTCCCAGTCTCTAGCCCTGTGCCCGGTCTCCCAGTCTCTAGCCCTGTGCCCGGTCTCCCAGTCTCTAGCCCTGTGCCCGGTCTCCCAGTCTCTAGCCCTGTGCCCGGTCTCCCAGTCTCTAGCCCTGTGCCCGGTCTCCCAGTCTCTAGCCCTGTGCCCGGTCTCCCAGTCTCTAGCCCTGTGCCCGGTCTCCCAGTCTCTAGCCCTGTGCCCGGTCTCCCAGTCTCTAGCCCTGTGCCCGGTCTCCCAGTCTCTAGCCCTGTGCCTGGTCTCCCAGTCTCTAGCCCTGTGCCCGGTCTCCCAGTCTCTAGCCCTGTGCCCGGTCTCCCAGTCTCTAGCCCTGTGCCCGGTCTCCCAGTCTCTAGCCCTGTGCCCGGTCTCCCAGTCTCTAGCCCTGTGCCCGGTCTCCCAGTCTCTAGCCATGTGCCCGGTCTCCCAGTCTCTAGCCATGTGCCCGGTCTCCCAGTCTCTAGCCCTGTGCCCGGTCTCCCAGTCTCTAGCCCTGTGCCCGGTCTCCCAGTCTCTAGCCCTGTGCCCGGTCTCCCAGTCTCTAGCCCTGTGCCCGGTCTCCCAGTCTCTAGCCCTGTGCCCGGTCTCCCAGTCTCTAGCCCTGTGCCCGGTCTCCCAGTCTCTAGCCCTGTGCCCGGTCTCCCAGTCTCTAGCCCTGTGCCCGGTCTCCCAGTCTCTAGCCCTGTGCCTGGTCTCCCAGTCTCTAGCCCTGTGCCCGGTCTCCCAGTCTCTAGCCCTGTGCCCGGTCTCCCAGTCTCTAGCCCTGTGCCCGGTCTCCCAGTCTCTAGCCCTGTGCCCGGTCTCCCAGTCTCTAGCCCTGTGCCCGGTCTCCCAGTCTCTAGCCCTGTGCCCGGTCTCCCAGTCTCTAGCCCTGTGCCCGGTCTCCCAGTCTCTAGCCCTGTGCCCTGTCTCCCAGTCTCTAGCCATGTGCCCTGTCTCCCAGTCTCTAGCCATGTGCCCGGTCTCCCAGTCTCTAGCCATGTGCCCGGTCTCCCAGTCTCTAGCCCTGTGCCCGGTCTCCCAGTCTCTAGCCCTGTGCCTGGTCTCCCAGTCTCTAGCCCTGTGCCCGGTCTCCCAGTCTCTAGCCCTGTGCCCGGTCTCCCAGTCTCTAGCCCTGTGCCCGGTCTCCCAGTCTCTAGCCCTGTGCCCTGTCTCCCAGTCTCTAGCCATGTGCCCGGTCTCCCAGTCTCTAGCCATGTGCCCGGTCTCCCAGTCTCTAGCCCTGTGCCCGGTCTCCCAGTCTCTAGCCCTGTGCCCGGTCTCCCAGTCTCTAGCCCTGTGCCCGGTCTCCCAGTCTCTAGCCCTGTGCCTGGTCTCCCAGTCTCTAGCCCTGTGCCCGGTCTCCCAGTCTCTAGCCCTGTGCCCGGTCTCCCAGTCTCTAGCCCTGTGCCCGGTCTCCCAGTCTCTAGCCCTGTGCCTGGTCTCCCAGTCTCTAGCCCTGTGCCTGGTCTCCCAGTCTCTAGCCCTGTGCCCGGTCTCCCAGTCTCTAGCCCTGTGCCCGGTCTCCCAGTCTCTAGCCCTGTGCCCGGTCTCCCAGTCTCTAGCCCTGTGCCCGGTCTCCCAGTCTCTAGCCCTGTGCCCGGTCTCCCAGTCTCTAGCCCTGTGCCTGGTCTCCCAGTCTCTAGCCCTGTGCCTGGTCTCCCAGTCTCTAGCCCTGTGCCTGGTCTCCCAGTCTCTAGCCCTGTGCCCGGCCTCCCAGTCTCTAGCCCTGTGCCCGGTCTCCCAGTCTCTAGCCCTGTGCCTGGTCTCCCAGTCTCTAGCCCTGTGCCTGGTCTCCCAGTCTCTAGCCCTGTGCCCGGTCTCCCAGTCTCTAGCCCTGTGCCCGGTCTCCCAGTCTCTAGCCCTGTGCCCGGTCTCCCAGTCTCTAGCCCTGTGCCCGGTCTCCCAGTCTCTAGCCCTGTGCCCGGTCTCCCAGTCTCTAGCCCTGTGCCCGGTCTCCCAGTCTCTAGCCCTGTGCCCGGTCTCCCAGTCTCTAGCCATGTGCCCGGTCTCCCAGTCTCTAGCCATGTGCCCGGTCTCCCAGTCTCTAGCCCTGTGCCTGGTCTCCCAGTCTCTAGCCCTGTGCCCGGTCTCCCAGTCTCTAGCCCTGTGCCCGGTCTCCCAGTCTCTAGCCCTGTGCCCGGTCTCCCAGTCTCTAGCCCTGTGCCCGGTCTCCCAGTCTCTAGCCCTGTGCCTGGTCTCCCAGTCTCTAGCCCTGTGCCCGGTCTCCCAGTCTCTAGCCCTGTGCCCGGTCTCCCAGTCTCTAGCCCTGTGCCCTGTCTCCCAGTCTCTAGCCATGTGCCCGGTCTCCCAGTCTCTAGCCCTGTGCCCGGTCTCCCAGTCTCTAGCCCTGTGCCCGGTCTCCCAGTCTCTAGCCCTGTGCCCGGTCTCCCAGTCTCTAGCCCTGTGCCCGGTCTCCCAGTCTCTAGCCCTGTGCCTGGTCTCCCAGTCTCTAGCCCTGTGCCCGGTCTCCCAGTCTCTAGCCCTGTGCCCGGTCTCCCAGTCTCTAGCCCTGTGCCCTGTCTCCCAGTCTCTAGCCATGTGCCCGGTCTCCCAGTCTCTAGCCCTGTGCCCGGTCTCCCAGTCTCTAGCCATGTGCCCGGTCTCCCAGTCTCTAGCCCTGTGCCCGGTCTCCCAGTCTCTAGCCCTGTGCCCGGTCTCCCAGTCTCTAGCCCTGTGCCCGGTCTCCCAGTCTCTAGCCCTGTGCCCGGTCTCCCAGTCTCTAGCCCTGTGCCCGGTCTCCCAGTCTCTAGCCCTGTGCCCGGTCTCCCAGTCTCTAGCCCTGTGCCCGGTCTCCCAGTCTCTAGCCCTGTGCCCGGTCTCCCAGTCTAGCCCTGTGCCCGGTCTCCCAGTCTCTAGCCCTGTGCCCGGTCTCCCAGTCTCTAGCCCTGTGCCCTGTCTCCCAGTCTCTAGCCCTGTGCCCGGTCTCCCAGTCTCTAGCCCTGTGCCCTGTCTCCCAGTCTCTAGCCCTGTGCCCGGTCTCCCAGTCTCTAGCCCTGTGCCCGGTCTCCCAGTCTCTAGCCCTGTGCCCGGTCTCCCAGTCTCTAGCCCTGTGCCTGGTCTCCCAGTCTCTAGCCCTGTGCCTGGTCTCCCAGTCTCTAGCCCTGTGCCTGGTCTCCCAGTCTCTAGCCCTGTGCCCGGTCTCCCAGTCTCTAGCCCTGTGCCCGGTCTCCCAGTCTCTAGCCCTGTGCCCGGTCTCCCAGTCTCTAGCCCTGTGCCCGGTCTCCCAGTCTCTAGCCCTGTGCCTGGTCTCCCAGTCTCTAGCCCTGTGCCCGGTCTCCCAGTCTCTAGCCCTGTGCCCGGTCTCCCAGTCTCTAGCCCTGTGCCCGGTCTCCCAGTCTCTAGCCCTGTGCCCGGTCTCCCAGTCTCTAGCCCTGTGCCCGGTCTCCCAGTCTCTAGCCCTGTGCCCTGTCTCCCAGTCTCTAGCCATGTGCCCGGTCTCCCAGTCTCTAGCCATGTGCCCGGTCTCCCAGTCTCTAGCCCTGTGCCCGGTCTCCCAGTCTCTAGCCATGTGCCCGGTCTCCCAGTCTCTAGCCCTGTGCCCGGTCTCCCAGTCTCTAGCCCTGTGCCCGGTCTCCCAGTCTCTAGCCCTGTGCCCGGTCTCCCAGTCTCTAGCCCTGTGCCCGGTCTCCCAGTCTCTAGCCCTGTGCCCGGTCTCCCAGTCTCTAGCCCTGTGCCCGGTCTCCCAGTCTAGCCCTGTGCCCGGTCTCCCAGTCTCTAGCCCTGTGCCCGGTCTCCCAGTCTAGCCCTGTGCCCGGTCTCCCAGTCTCTAGCCCTGTGCCCGGTCTCCCAGTCTCTAGCCCTGTGCCCTGTCTCCCAGTCTCTAGCCCTGTGCCCGGTCTCCCAGTCTCTAGCCCTGTGCCCTGTCTCCCAGTCTCTAGCCCTGTGCCCTGTCTCCCAGTCTCTAGCCCTGTGCCCGGTCTCCCAGTCTCTAGCCCTGTGCCCGGTCTCCCAGTCTCTAGCCCTGTGCCCGGTCTCCCAGTCTCTAGCCCTGTGCCCGGTCTCCCAGTCTCTAGCCCTGTGCCCGGTCTCCTAGTCTCTAGCCCTGTGCCCGGTCTCCCAGTCTCTAGCCCTGTGCCCGGTCTCCCAGTCTCTAGCCCTGTGCCCGGTCTCCCAGTCTCTAGCCCTGTGCCCGGTCTCCCAGTCTCTAGCCCTGTGCCCGGTCTCCCAGTCTCTAGCCCTGTGCCCGGTCTCCCAGTCTAGCCCTGTGCCCGGTCTCCCAGTCTCTAGCCCTGTGCCCGGTCTCCCAGTCTAGCCCTGTGCCCGGTCTCCCAGTCTCTAGCCCTGTGCCCGGTCTCCCAGTCTCTAGCCCTGTGCCCTGTCTCCCAGTCTCTAGCCCTGTGCCCGGTCTCCCAGTCTCTAGCCCTGTGCCCTGTCTCCCAGTCTCTAGCCCTGTGCCCGGTCTCCCAGTCTCTAGCCCTGTGCCCGGTCTCCCAGTCTCTAGCCATGTGCCCGGTCTCCCAGTCTCTAGCCCTGTGCCCGGTGCTGTCCCTGCCTGCTCTTATTCTCAACGCTCTCCTTTTCTTACAATTTGTTAAACTTGAAGTTTCAGTTATCAGAAGAATATGTTGGCTCACGAGTTAGTCAGACACATAGATATTGCTGTTGTTCAGTCAACTCACAAACTTTACAAGACACAGAGCAAACAGTACACTTTGTATGCTGACATTCTGGGAAACATATCTAAATGCTAAGAAGTACCGACATTTAACCCTAAGCACCCCCAAAAGTATATCTTGAAATATGATTGGCTCGCTGACTCCCCCTTAATCTGTGTATATCTTGAAATATGATTGGCTCGCTGACTCCCCCTTAATCTGTGTATATCTTGAAATATGATTGGCTGGCTGACTCCCCCTTAATCTGTGTATATCTTGAAATATGATTGGCTGGCTGACTCCCCCTTAATCTGTGTATATCTTGAAATATGATTGGCTGGCTGACTCCCCCTTAATCTGTGTATATCTTGAAATATGATTGGCTGGCTGACTCCCCCTTAATCTGTGTATATCTTGAAATATGATTGGCTGGCTGACTCCCCCTTAATCTGTGTATATCTTGAAATATGATTGGCTGGCCGACTCCCCCTTAATCTGTGTATATCTTGAAATATGATTGGCTGGCTGACTCCCCCTTAATCTGTGTATATCTTGAAATATGATTGGCTGGCTGACTCCCCCTTAATCTGTGTATATCTTGAAATATGATTGGCTGGCTGACTCCCCCTTAATCTGTGTATATCTTGAAATATGATTGGCTCGCTGACTCCCCCTTAATCTGTGTATATCTTGAAATATGATTGGCTCGCTGACTCCCCCTTAATCTGTGTATACCGAGAAATTTGATAAAAAGCTTAACTAGTAACTATCAGTAATGTGCATATGTGTATCATTACTAACTCAAGAGTATCAAAATAAAAATATATATGAAAAGCATATACAGAAAAAAATAATACAGTCAACTGAATATACCGGTAAATATGCAATTTTTGTTTTACAAATACCATAAAAATCAAATGACTAAGAATCAAAACAATTCTTTATGCGCATAAAGCCTGAATACATACATTTCCAGAATACACCATAAAAACAAAATGATTAATGGTAATATTTAAAAAAACACCTAAATACACAAAAACTAATTCAAGATAAAATCAGGAAAAGACTGAAACTGTACACCGACAAAAATGAAAAGTACTGCACATGTCTGCATGCACAGTGCAATGACTAAACCGTGACAGCAAATGACATGATGTGAAGAGACTTAACTGAGCCTGGTAGGAACAGCGGAGTTAAAGGGGAATTAATTAACTTGAACACAACCTTCAAAACCAAACTGAAACATTCACAACATCGTCATGTTCATGGTGTTTTCGGGTTTCAACAATCACAAAGTGAAAATCATGTCAGGAAAACAAGTTGTAGCATGCATTGCAATGAAAACTGTCGGTCATCTGACGCGCGGGATCACCTGACGTAACCGGGAATAAGGGATTAGGAATCACCAATTAAAACACAATGAGTAAAGTACATGTATGTGGTCTTGCTGGCAACAATGACGTCACACACTCAGTCACACATCAGGTTGCTTTACTGCTGTCAGTCGGGGATCACTCCTTCACACACACTCCTTGTCATTAACATCTTCTTTTATCTCATTGGCTGTTCTTTTACCTCACTGGCTGTTCTTTGAAAGATGAATTCAATGCAGACCTGTTTACCCCCCAAACTTGACAAGAGTAATGGTCAAGTCAAAAATAGCAATCTGATGACCAAAATAGTAACCCAGTGGTTGCAAACGCCAACATAAGCAAAAACAAACCTAATTTGAAGTACATTTGAAAATCGTAGTCTGGACTCAAATGGAGTATTTTCCCCCCCAAATCCTAAAATATAGTAATAAATGACTCCAAAATGTTAGGTGTAAACAGGTCTGTCAACAGCATGCTGGAGTACATAGCACAGGCAATGTAGCAGCAATACAGGCCATCCCAGCTCCCTTTGCAACTAGCTATTCACCTCAAGCGCTATAATGACTGACCTGTACACATGCAAAGTAACGCATGTCCCTCCTTTTCAGCTCACAGTTTCTTCATAGAGTCTCTTTACCTAATACTACACTGCTGGAAAGAAACTCTGTCACGGATATCACCTATATATATATACATGTGACCGTTACCCAAACACTGACAGTTAAATATCACGTTTTGAACACTGGAGGTGTCCGCTTCTAGTATACACGGGTTAGTTGCAAACAGTCCCTCCACCAATTGCATGTCAGCAGAAGCAAAAGCAAGCCACAGCCAATCAACAAAATTAATTCAAAAAAGGCAAAACCAAAAACTGGCAAACAAAAGAAAACGTTTGTACAATCATGAAGTGCAAGGCACACTAAGATGCTCAAGGGAGACAACTGGAGAGCAAAATAAGCACACAATGAAGGTTAGGCCTGACTAGAGAAAGGGCCGCCACTCTAGGACAGCGGGGAGAGAGAGACTAGAGTTACCTGTTGATGGAACCAATATGATTCCTGACCTGGGTGCGCAGGGAGGGGCGGCGACTGGCCGTGGGGGGCAGCTGAGAGGGTGGTGGGGGCCTAGCGCTGTGTCAGGCAACAAACGGTCGCAACATTATCACACACACCGCACCTTCCCCACACCAACACGCACTAACTGGGCCCCGTCTTAAAGGTTCAACACACAAACATGGCCACCGCCAACAACAAAACACACCCCCCTCTCTCCAAAAATAAATAAATAAATAAAAATAAACAACCACTAAACAAAACACTCTTAAATAAAATAATAAAACAGACCCCCCCCCCTCCCCCCCCCAACAAACAAACAAAAAACACCAAGAAAAGAGCACCCGACCCCTTCAGCCCCAAGGATCCATTTTAAAATGATTTTTAAAATGTTTTAATTCACTTCACATCCACCCTCTCATATCCCCCAAAGTCCAATGAAATGCTCAGAACAGACAGTGGGTCTTCCTGTTCCCCCTGGCTGACAGGCACTGACTGATTCTGCTTCAAGCTTGGAGGGGAAGTACCTTAACTGTGCCAGTCAAAGCAACGCTGACAAGGGTTTCAATCATAACGCACTATTGCCTTGTGAAGGGAATGCTTTTAGAGGGACCATGACGAAGGGACTAGGGGACCAAATCCCAAACACTAACATATTTCTCTAGCTGGGAGGAGGTGCCCTTAAAGGCAAATCTAAAGCATGTAGACACATTAACACTGAAAGTTCCTGTTGAAATACAAGGGGAAACCTACTCCGGACAGTTTGCATTTAAATACAACTATGGTCCCAGGTGGGTAACAAATATAAGAAATACTTTTGAAAAAGCCCACATACATTACGGTAAGATTTAACCCACTTTGAAAAAGCCCACATACATTAGGTAAGATTTAACCCACTTTGAAAAAGCCCACATACATTACGCTAAGATTTAACCCACTTTGAAAAAGCCCACATACATTACGCTAAGATTTAACCCACTTTGAAAAAGCCCACATACATTACGCTAAGATTTAACCCACTTTGAAAAAGCCCACATACATTACGCTAAGATTTAACCCACTTTGAAAAAGCCCACATACATTACGCTAAGATTTAACCTACTTTGAAAAAGCCCACATACATTACGGTAAGATTTAACCCACTTTGAAAAAGCCCACATACATTACGCTAAGATTTAACCCACTTTGAAAAAGCCCACATACATTACGCTAAGATTTAACCCACTTTGAAAAAGCCCACATACATTACGCTAAGATTTAACCCACTTTGAAAAAGCCCACATACATTACGCTAAGATTTAACCCACTTTGAAAAAGCCCACATACATTATGCTAAGATTTAACCCACTTTGAAAAAGCCCACATACATTACGCTAAGATTTAACCCACTTTGAAAAAGCCCACATACATTACGCTAAGATTTAACCCACTTTAAAAAATAACATGATGATAATAATAATAGTAATAAGAAGAACACTAAGAATCATATTTTCAAAAAATCCCAAGCCATTACATTACAACTGACAATGTTATTAAAGTGAAGAGCCTGCACATGTTGGCGCCGTGTTTTGAGTGTTAGCCAGGCTGGGACTTTAACAAAGGGACCAGAAGAAGTAAGCGAGTGTCGCACAACTTGCTGAGCTGATCAGTTTGCATAGTCAGCACTGCTTCAACAACAAAGACATTGTACTCAGAAAAAAACATATAGAATAAGCTCCTAATTCATTTACACACACAACAAAAAGTTCTCTGATAGTTTGCTACTGAGTTATAGACAGTCTCTATGATAGTTTGCTACTGAGTTATAGACAGAAACATGTGAAGAGAAAAAATCAACTTTTATGGTTAGGGATTTATCAAAAGAAAAAGTACACGTTAAATGATTTATAATTAAGATATATAGGAAAGAGGAAAGAGAAGACATCCAGAAAAAAGTACAGTCAATGATGGAAGGAAACATGAACAACAAACAACAATCGTGACAGGGCAACACAAAATCAAATAACAACAATCGTGACAGGGCAACACAAAATCAAATAACAACAATCGTGACAGGGCAACACAAAATCAAATAACAACAATCGTGACAGGGCAACACAAAATCAAATAACAACAGTCGTGACAGGGCAACACAAAATCAAATAACAACAGTCGTGACAGGGCAACACAAAATCAAATAACAGTCGTGACAGGGCAACACAAAATCAAATAACAACAGTCGTGACAGGGCAACACAAAATCAAATAACAACAGTCGTGACAGGGCAACACAAAATCAAATAACAACAGTTGTGACAGGGCAACACAAAATCAAATAACAACAGTCGTGACAGGGCAACACAAAATCAAATAACAACAGTCGTGACAGGGCAACACAAAATCAAATAACAGTCGTGACAGGGCAACACAAAATCAAATAACAACAGTTGTGACAGGGCAACACAAAATCAAATAACAACAATCGTGACAGGGCAACACAAAATCAAATAACAACAGTCGTGACAGGGCAACACAAAATCAAATAACAACAGTCGTGACAGGGCAACACAAAATCAAATAACAGTCGTGACAGGGCAACACAAAATCAAATAATTACTGAATAAAACTGCAACTGAAAAGTAAAGAGGGCAGCTACAGCGACAAAGGAAAAACCACAGCATGAAAAAGGTTTGCGCCTACAGAAAACTAAGGACAGCTGTGGACACAGTGACACATACAGCTGTGGACACAGTGACACATACAGCTGTGGACACAGTGACACATACAGCTGTGGACACAGTGACACATACAGCTGTGGACACAGTGACACATACAGCTGTGGACACAGTGACACATACAAGTAAAAGCTTTTTCTCTCTATCCTCAGTTCACCTGTAGAAGTAGAAGTAGAAGTAGAAGTAGAAGCATTAGTCAAACAGAAAATATTAAGTGTAACAAGACCTTGCAAGATTGTGATGGGGTGTCTTGCGAAGGTCAAGAAAATGGCAGATAGAAACACTAATATCTCTACATGCACAGGGCTGTGTTGTAACACAATGTCTTACTACGCAGTGCAGTGCCATCTATACATATAGAGGAGTTCCACTGACTGTCCCAGTCTACCTACCCAGTACCATCTACATACATAAAGAAGTTCCACTGACTGTCCCAGTCTACCTACCCAGTACCATCTACATACATAAAGAAGTTCCGCTGCATGTCCAAATCTACCTACCCAGTACTAATTCGACAGAGAGTGTCAACTTCTCACTACACAGAACAAGTGACATTGCATCCCTATAAATCAACATAGAAATGATCAACAATGATCAACAATGATCAATGTCTACTACCAGCTACATAGTACAGTGATACACTCTGTGCAACACCACAGGGCTATAGTTTCTTTATGCACTCAAAGATTTGTGGCAGAAATAGTTTACATCTTCATCTACGGCCTGATACGCTTGGGATTCACATACAGGTGTGTGTGTGTGTGTGTGTGTGTGTGTGTGTGTGTGTGTGTGTGTGTGTGTGTGTGTGTGTGTGTGTGTGTGTGTGTGTGTGTGTGTGTGTGTGTGTGTGTGTGTGTGTGTGTGTGTGTGTGTGTGTGAGTGAGTGAGTGTGTGAGTGAGTGAGTGAGTGAGTAGGATAATTTGGTTCAATATGTTAGAATTTTACCCATAACGTTAAAGATCAGCTCAATATAAAAGGAAAGTGATCATTGTAAAAGGATTTTGCTATCGCAAAATAATTCAACTTCCGGTTTTACCACATGGCGTCCATAATATTATCACTTTATTACATAGCGTGCATTTGTCAGAAATTATACTAAATGTTAGAAGCGATCTTAAAGTGAAAGTAACGTTTAATAAAAGTATGCGCATTTACTTATTGATTGATATATGACTAAAATAATGGACATGTAATTTAAACGTACAATACGACATTTTGTACACTACCTCTCTAAAAAAAACGCGACTATGACCGACCGATATGTATGTGTAAATTAGGTCATTGTTAGTGATGAAAACGGGTTTTCTTTAAAAGATAACACGCAAACTGTGAAGTTCAAGGCCATAAATGATTTTAGTACGACTTCTTCAAAACAGGTCTGTTTTTCACTCCACCAGTTTCAGTTTTAATAAAATATATGTATAGCTGTCATTTTCAAAAAACCTTATCTGCAATTCACTTAACCAAATACACAATGAACCCAGAAGGTATTAGAGTGAGACACTTTACAGTGAAATATGTTATGATTCCCCTTATTTCAAAATATATGCATTTTAATTGGCAGACACGATTCACGTCGTAGGTACGTGTCGTCTGGTGAGGCAACTGTTAGCATTTTTTGTCGTAAGAATTGACATTTTTAAACATAAATCATGGACAAAAAACTAATTCTACAAAAAGTGCAGGTTTTCTTGGTATAGTCAGTTAAAGCATCTTAAAATTCAAGAAATTGTGCAATTACGTGTATGTATTTGAAATGGCAGACAATATTGAATGAAAGTGATTTTTGACTGATTGAAACCCTACCCCCACTAACAAAATGGGCCCTGAGATTAGGGGTGTTAGTTAAAGATGACTGAATAATGGCTATGCTTTTCCCCTAAAGTATTCAAAACCTAAACATATTCATAGGCAAGATGTTCTACATTAACACAATTAACTTTTTAAACATATACATATGCTTAGTACACGATACTTCCGGTTTTTCTACCGGATGACTTATACATTTAGGGGGTAAACACCTTATCGTAGAAAAAGCTTTATTTTCAAAAAGTGCAAGTAATTATTAAAAATCATACATAATATTTATATATAGGAGTTAATTTTCCTTCGAAAGTCATTTGTTTCAAGTGGCAGACAATGTCAGTTGGAGAGTTACATGTACGTAAAGCGTATAACTGTTGTCTGTGATTAGTGCATTGTGGACACATTGGCACCATTTGATCCTAAATGCTAAACGGTGTCGTGATCATACCACAGTTTTAGGATAATTTTACATCGCATCGATTACTAAATTGATGGTAGAATTTCACTGATAAATTCTATTTCCGGTAGCGTCAGTGCCGTTATCTTTTTCTTTTTGTAATAAGGTAATAACGAATGAACCACGTGTCACACTCTTATGCTAGTCTTTAAATGACAATTCCAATTCTAGTAAGTTAAAAGGCATGTATTGCGCGTTACATACATTTATATTTTCGTGAAAGTTGAGGCGGCACTGTTACGCTCTCATTTTTCAATTAAATTGGTTGAAATTTTGGTCAACTAATCTTCGACAAAGCCCAGACTTCGGTATTGCATTTCAGCTTGGTGGCTTAAAAATTAATCAATGACTTTGGTCATTAAAAATCTGAAAATTGTAAAAATATATCTTTTTTTATAAAACGATGCAAATTTACGTTCATCGTATTCTCCATCATTTTCTGATTCCAAAAACATATAAATATGTTATATTTGGATTAAAAACAAGCTTTAAAAATTAAAAATATAAAAATTATTATCAAAATTAAATTTTCGTAATCAATTTAAAAACACTTTCATCTTATTTCTTGTTGGTTCCTGATTCCAAAAACATATAGATATGATATGTTTGGATTAAAAACACGCTCAGAAAGTTAAAACGAAGAGAGGTACACAAAAGCGTGCTATCCTTCTCAGCGCAACTACTACCCCGCTCTTCTTGTCAATTTCACAAAAATAAACAGATAATGACGTCATTTTAAGTGGCACAAACGTGTACATGAATGCCTTCCCTTTCGAATGATTTACAGTTATAGAATTTCTTTCAAGCGGTTTAAGTTTTATGTCCGTTTTATGAACCCAACCCTCAAAACAAGAATAGTAACGCCAAAGAAGGAAAACATACACACAAACCAACGTTTTTCTCACCGGTGGTTTGGAATATTGCCCCAAAACTTTAGATTTAGTGTTGTGGTGTTAAAATCTATCAGAAAAATGTGTTTGCTAACGTGACGCCAAAAAGTAACCAAAACGGTCCTTAGCCGACTGACTAAATCCTTGGCACCAGCAGGAAAACAGAGGGCAGAGTAAAGAGGGGGGGGGGGGGGGGGGGGGGGGGGGGGAATTATTGATATGAAATCTTGCTGCCAGTTGTTACATCAGGCAGAGAGACATAGACAATGAGGAGGCCAGTAACCCGACAAAGTGTGGTGACGACAGTGATCGTGGTGGTGTTCACTTCCCCACCCAGCCCCTGTATACACGCTATTGTCATTGTACAGGCAGCAAGTGTGCTCTAAAAAACGTACCCCCCCCCCCCCCCCCCCCCCCCCCCGATCGCAGCTACATGGGCTTAAAATCATTCTCCATAGACTGCGATAAAAGCTTTCACTTTGCAGAGCCAGCTCTCCGTACCGGCAGGGAATGAAAAGAGTTCTACAATCCGGGAGCGGAAGTTGTGCCAATGTAATGACGGGGAGCGTCTGCCACAACCTGTCTGC